>NC_140488.1:8476492-8542492 GCF_964271855.1 Acomys minous
GGGGTAGACAATCCCTTCTGCCCAGCTCCTCGGTGAGAGTCACCTGGCACATGAGACCTCAAAGAAACTGACAGAGTAAAAGAGATGGGTTGTAGTACAGTATCTGCCAGGGGAATCTAGGCACGAGCATCTTCCTCTGTGAGGCCTGCAATGGCGCATCCCCTAGCTTGGTGATAGCTTTATGGCCATTGTTACAGATAATAAAGCCTGCACCTTCGGCTCAGCAGTTGGCTCATGGGAATCTTGCCTGACTAAGGAAGAATTGCAATGGGAAGTGGACATGCAGAAGGTGTCCACCTAAGACACAGCAGCAAAAGAGAATAGAGGGAGGCTGGTCCAGAAGCTCTGAATGGGGTCCTGTGAAAGGCTCTTTTATTTGCCTGTTTCAGCTGTTGTCTCAGAGTGCTATAGCCTCTGTCTGCTAGCCTAGGCCTGGTCCTGGAAGCTCCTTACCTCTGTACACTCTAACCCAGGCCTAGGATGTTTTCAGCCTCTGAGACTTACTGCTAAATAAACTCACCCTTCCTTGTTCTTACTGAGCTCCAACACCAAGAATGAGCCCAGATTTGAATTCATTACTTCATGCTCCCTGTGTCTAATGTCCCAGATCTCTTGATAGGATGAGTCTGAACATGTGCCTGCCTGAAACCTGTCTTGTGATTCTGTTGAGTGTATCTCTCCTTATGTGTGTCTCTTCTGTGTTACGGTGAGTGCCTGTGATCTGAAGTGTGTGTGTGTGTGTGTGTGTGTGTGTGTGTGTGTGTGTGTGTGTGTGTTGTGTGTGTGTGTGTTTGCATGAATACTGTGTGCTCAGCTCAGCCTGTGCTGTCACCTTGCCTCTGAGAGCCTGCCTTGCCCTCCAGGAAATACTTTTGCATGGGAAATGGCAGAGAAGGAGATCTTCCCTGTCAGCTGGCCCTCAGGCAACCTCTAAGCAGCAGGAACCTAAAAACACAGCTCGCACACTTTCAAGTCCTAAGACACAGACATGGAAGGCAGAGCAGGGATAATACCTCAAGTCAGCTTAGGCTGGTTTCTTAGAGCCTCAAAAGAATACAATGTAGCTTCAATTTCCCTGTCTACCTGTCTGTCTCGGGTCTGGCTTGGAGGCCTGCCTGCTTCTGAAACCCAAAACTGGCCTCATGCCTGAGAACCTGGTGAGAGTGTGGTATGAACCTGGTCCCCCGAGTCCAGAGGTTCCTGGCCCATTGGGTGCGGCTTCTGTTGTTCTCTTGGGTCCCCTGCACACAATGAGTGCTAAGACACTGTAGGGAGTACCCCCACCTCTAAAAATTAGCCCTTTAGCTTTGTGTCTGAGTTAAAGGCTGATTCTGGCTAATGGGACCCTGTTTGTTGCAGTGGTCACACAGGGGAAGAGCTGAAACATTGTGGACTCCTCTCTCCGGTGCTTGGCCTCCCACCCCTACCCCGACTACCATGCCACCTTTGGGACCTCTGAGATTGGCCCAAGCAATGCTTTCATGCCAACTCTCATGAGGCCCTTGGAGTCACACTAACCAGTGTCAACACTGCATTATCTTAACCGGTCTCTGTCCTGAAAAGGGCCTTTGCCAGCTATAAACTGCCCACTGTTACTCAGAAAGGGCAGCAACATAGTCTGCCTGTTGGGCATGGCACAAAAAGGCTCCTCCTTCAAGTCCCTGGATGCTGGGATACTTGCATGAAAAAAGGGTTCTGAGCCCTTACCCCAAGTCCATGGATGTAAAAAATAACCAAAAAAAAAAAAACCAAAAAACAAAAACAACAACAACAACAACAAAACCCACCTGCCTATTTCCTTCACCCTCTCCCTGTTGGGCATGGAATAAAATGTCTTCCCCATCAAGCCCCAGATGCTGGAATACTTGTGTCAGAAAATGGCTGTGAGCTGTAACCCAAGTCCCCGGAATGCTAGATAAACCACCAGGCTCATTTCCATTCAGGAACCCCACAAAATGGCTCCTGGTGCCCCAGGTCCTGGTTGCAGATATCCCCATGCATGTAGATGGAGACGCAGAGGTTTGAGGGGGATCATGACCACAGTCACTGTGAACTTTGCTTTAGGATGCAGAACAAGATGCACACTTCCTTCATCCTTTAGGCCTGTGAGCTTCAGCCTGAGGCCCTCCCTGACTTGCACATTGACCAAGAAAGTCATGTGACCTTTCCTCTCTAGAAAACTCTGAAGTAGACCCCATGGACTGATTTCCACCAGGAAGGACAAGAGGGAGGGCAAGGGGCTCATTCTCACAAGAAGACCTGCTCTGGGGCAGCACACACCACAGCCACTGAACTATACTCCTGGGCTCACCCTAAGCACAGCCAACCTTCCACAGGCCCCCTCGGGACCTAGTTTTCTCCTGTCATTTAAGCAGTCCTCTTTCCCGTGGGGAATGCCTCAATGTGGCACCTTTGCAAAGACCCTAGTCAAGGAGCATATAGGGTGTGTTTATCCATGTGGTTCCTATTTATTATTGTGGGTCCCACTTGCTTGACCAGGGGTATCAGCTGCCTGATTAGGGGACCACCTCTCCTAAAGTACTCACCTCCCCTCAGTGAGCATGGGGGGCCCATGTCCCTTCCAGGAACATCACAAAATGGTGCTTAGTTTCCCAACAACCAGAATGCCTGTTGTGAAGGGTGAGGGAGGGCCTCCAGACTGGCCTTAGCAGGGAGGCATGCTCCAAGCTCCAGGCACCTCAGAAAATAACCCTAGCACCCTCACCCCAACCATGGATGAAGATACCGGGATAAACATATACTGGGGGACTTCTTGAGGGAACCAGCCCCTTCCCCTCTCTCTAGTCCTTCCTGGTGGAAATCAGCCTATGGAGTCTACCTCAGAGTTTCCAGAGAGGAGAAGACACGTGACTTTCTTGGACAATGTACAAGTCAAGGCTTCAGAGTCCAAGCACACAGGCCTAAAGGGTCAAACAGGTGTGCATCTTGTTCTGGGTCCTAAAGCAAAGTTCACAGTGACTGTGGTCATAAGCCCCCTCAAACCTCTGCATCCCCATCTACATCCATGGAGATATCTGGATACAGGACCTGGGGCCCAGAGCAATATTTCAAAATGCCTAGAGAATTATCAACAGCATGTGTCAGATTCCCAAGAACACTTTCTGACATGTCAGGAATGGTGAAGGGCACACTGTGCTTTTTGGATTCAGGGTTTAGAGGGCAGGAGGCACAGTCAGTTGTTTGAGTTTCCAGGAATGGGAAGTACCCTACCTCTGTTCTATGGTTCAGAATCAGTTTCTTGGTTCAGGAAATGTTGTCAAGTTCCTAGATATTTCCTTTTTATTTATTTATTTATTTATTTATTTATTTATTTATTTATTTTGGTTTTTTTGAGACACAGTTTCTCTGTGTAGCCTTAGCTGTCCTTGACTCACTTTGTACACCAGGCTGGCCTCGAAAGTACGGCGAGCCTCTGTTTCCCGATTGCTGGGATTAAAGGTGTGTGCCACCACACCTCTCATGTTCCTCAACCTTTAAGTAAGGAACACTACATCTGGGGACTGAGGGGCTCCAGGTCCCTAGTGCTCGAGGCCATTTTGTGGAATTCTTGGACCTTTATGAAAGGGACTCTACATCTGGGGACTGAGGGGCTCAAGGTCCCTAGGGTTCGAGGCCATTTTGTGGAATTCATGGACCTTTATGAAAGGGATTTTACTTCCGGGGACTGAGGGGCTCTGGGTCCCTAGGTCTTGAGGCCATTCTGTCAGGTTCCTGGGCCATTAGTAAGGGACACTACTTCCAGGGACTGAGGGCCTCTGGGTCACTAGGGCTGAAGGCTATTTTGTGAAGAGTCTGTACCTTTAAACAGGGTACTCTTCTTCTGGAAACTTAGGGCTCCAGGTCCCTAGGGCTCGAGGCTATTTTGTGAAATGGCTGTACCTTTAGGCAAGGGACACTCTATCTGGGGACAGAGCTTCTCTTGGTTCCCAGTGGTTGAAACCATTTTGTCAGGTTTCTGGAATGGAGAGTGTCAATCAGGTGTTTCTGATTTGAGGCCCTTTAGGGGAAGTGTGTTTCTAAAGCTGGGTTTCAAGTATTGTTGAACTGGGTGAGAGGGGCCACTCAGAGCCATTTTCTGAGGTGTCTTAAGAATTGTTGCCATACTATGCTGTTTGCATACACGGCCTTGTAGCTTTCCAAACAGTAGTTAAACTCCTGGAAGAGTGACAGATAGACATCGCATTCTAAATTCCTGCAATGGACATTCTTTTCTCGGTCCAGAAGACTTGGTTTACAGATTGGACAGACTTGTTTCTAGCATGATGAGATGCACCCTCAAGTCTATATTCAGAATACCACCAAAGGGAAATTACAATCTTGGGATCCAGCTTATCAAAACTTTTACCCCTGATCTCTCCAAGGCCTTTATCATGAAGTGGTGTTGAATTTTGCCACATGATTTTTAGCATCTAATGAGATGATCATGTTTTGTTTTTCCTTCCATTGGTTTATATGACGGATTATGTTGATGGGCTTTTATATGTTGAACCACTTCTGTGTTCCTGGGATGGAGCCTACTCGGTCGTGGCCAGTGATATCTTTGATGAGTTCTTGGATTCAGTTTGTGAGTATTTTTTTCATCAGTGGTCATAAGGGAAATTGGCCTGAAATTTTTTTTCTTTGATGGGTCTTTCTCTGTTTTAGGTACTAGAATGACTGTGGCCCCATAGAGTGAGTTTGGCAATGTTCCTTCTGTTTCTATTTTGTGCAATAGTTTGAAGGGTATTGGTATTAGCTCTTTTTTGAAAGTCTGGTAGAATTCTGAGCTAAAATCATATGTCCCTGAGGCTTTTTCCCCACTGGTTGGGAGACATTCAATGACTGCTTCTTTTCCTTAGGGGTTATGGAAATATTTGACTTGTTTTCCTGATCTTGATTTAGATTTGGTAAATGGAACCTACCAAGGAAATTGTCCATTTCATTTAGATTTTCCAATTTCTTAGACTATGGTTTTTTGAAGTAAGACCTAATATTTCTTCTTATTCCCCCCCCCCCCAGTGTGTGTTGTTATGTTCTGTTTTTCCTTTCTGATTTTGTTGATTTGGATATTTTTTCTGTGCCTTTTAGTTAGTTTTACTAAATATGTGTCTTTTGTCTGTCTTGTTGACTTTCTTAAAGGACTGCCCCTTGATTCCATTCATTCTTCCTCTTAAAGAACCGCTTTTTGCTTCTGGTCACTCTTTGTCTTGTCCTCTGTTTCTAATCTGTTGATTTCAGCTTGAGTTTGATTATTTGCAGCCATCTACTCCTCTTGGGTGTGTCAGCCTCTTTTGTTGTGGAAACTTCCAGAGGAGCTGTTAATTAGCTAGTATGGAATGTCCCCAATTTCTATATGAAGGCGCTTAGTGCTACGAACTTTCCTCTTAGTACTGCTTTCATTGTGCCCCATAAGCTTGGGTATGTTGTGCCTCCATTTTCATTGAATTTTAGACAGTCTTTAATTTCTTTTTTTAATTTCTTCCCTGGCCCAGTTGTCACTGAGTAGGGAGTTGCTCATTTTCCATGATTTGTAGGGTTTCTGTTATTTCTGTTGTTCAGATCCATCTTAATCCGTGGTGATCTGGAAAAGCAGAATGGGTAATTTCAATTTTTTTGTATACGGTTTGCTTTGTGACCGACTATACACTGCCAATTTTCGAGAAGGTTCCATGTGGCACAAAGAAGAGAGAGTACTCTTTTGTGTTGGGTGAAAATTCTGTAGATAACCATTGGGTCCATTGGATTCATTCCATCTGTTGGTTTCATTGTTTCTCTATTATGTTTCTGCCTCAGTGATCTGTCCATTGGATAGAATGTGGCACTGAATTCTCCCACAATTGAGGTGTCTGCATCGTGCTGTGCTTTTGCCTTTAATAACAAGTTTGTTTTGGATTTTTAAATATATTTTAAAATAACTCTTGGTGCCCTTGTATATTGGTCAAAGATGTTCTGAATTGGAATGTCCTCTTGCTAGGCTTTCCTTTCGTGAGAATGGCATATTCTTCCCCATCTCTTTTCAGTAAATTTGGTTGAAATTCTATTCCTTCCTGCTGTACCACTCTATTAAAGACCTGGCTCTGGAGTTGGATTAGACACCCCGTCTCCCAACCTAAGCATGCTTGTTTTAAAATTTCCTCCAACATACCTGTCCTAGGCCAGGAGACCATCTGACACTGCGACAAAGATAGAAAACAAAGTTAAACAGCCCAAGAAAAGACACTATGTGACCTCTAGGGCTAAAATATAAGCTATACTTTAGGTTCTTAAAGAAATAATTATTTTAAAGATGTATTTTTTATTAAGACAGCATGTGTGCCTACAAGCCAAGAGAGGGCACCAGATCTCACCATAGATGGTTGTGAACCACATGGTTAGTTGTTGGAAATTGAACTCAGGGTCTCTGAGCCATGGTTTGTAGTCGTATTGAATATCCTTTAAAATCACAAAAAGAAAACTGAAACAACCTGATGTTAGCATTTTCTGAGTTCCTGTAGATGCTGGGTTTTCTGACTTTTCTTTTTAATGCCATCTAGGAAAGAGATAATTATATTATTCTACAACTGAATGGTTGTAATGACAAATACTGAATAAGCTTTTCAGGGTATTTGCCTACATCTGCAGACACACACAAATGAGTTAAAATATAAAATAAAACCCTCAGTCTAAACTGTCTTGTTTGTAAGGACGTCACAAACTACAGTTTGAAAAAGAGACTCCATTTTGCAAAGGAAACTCCATTTTGTGTTCAACCTACATAAGGGCTGAACCCAGATTCCAGAGCAAGCACAAACTAGCCTAAAGAGAAAAAAAATATTCGCTGGCAACACAATCAGCTCAACTTGAGAAAGTACAAATACACTCTTTGCAGGTCAAGCTGAGCAGCAGGTGGTCTGGCACATAGCAACAACCAATTAGGAGAGGCCAGGTCAAAGTTCCTAATGCCCCCATGACTGCCTCAGCCAATCTTTTCTATAGGCCTACTGGCCGTACACCTCTTACCCAACCATGAAACTCTAAGTCTTGTAACTCTCTGCTTGCAGCTTTTCTGCCCAGATGTCATCCAATCATATACTGTAGAACCCATTTCCTTGGTCTAAAATCTATATTTAATAAGCCCTCTCAATTGAGACTCCAGGCCACTTCCCTGCATCTGCTGCATCAGCGCATTGGAGGTGTGTCCTGGATTTGACCCTGCAATATAAAGAGATCCTTGCCACTGCATTTGGAGTCGGCTCTTGGGTGGTCTGTTCAGAGAGTCTCTCAAAATTTGGGCATAACATTGTTTTTTTTTGACCATTTTTTTTATTAATTTGTTCATATTACATCTTGATTGTTAGCCCTTCCCCTGTTTCCTCCCATTCTTCCCTCCCTCCCACTTCCCTCCTTCTCCCCTCCCCTATGTCTGTGATTGAGGGAGACCTCCTCCCCCTATATATGCTCTAAGATTATCAAGTCTCTTCTTGGTAACTTACTATCCTTCCTCTGAGTGCCCCCAGGCCTCCCCATCCAGGGGACATGGTCAGAAAAGGGGCACCAGAGTCCGTGTTAGAGTCAGATCTCACCCTCCACTCAGCGGTGGAGAATATCATGTTTGTCGGCTAGGTCTTGGTAGGGGTTCGAAGTTTACTGCCTATTTCTCCTTGGCTGGTGCCTTAGTTTGAGGAGGACCTCAGGACCCAGATCTGTTAATAAACACAAATATGCCTACTTAAGGTAACCAGAGCTGGACTCGTGAACACTTAATATTCCTTCCAAAAAGGAGATAGGTAAGATGATTGGCCCTTCCTGGGAATATCCATTCCAAATCCAGCCCACTTAGGAAAGCCCTCACAGCCCCACCACAAGAGTTGCTGCAGCACACACAAACAGGCTCCCTCTTCTCCACTGCATTCAGTAGTTTTGCCAACAATTTACACTTCACCTAGCCCTCAATGTGTCCATCAACTGGCAAGACCGAAGGCAGACCTGTCACTGCTCAAGGCTGCTCCCTTGGCTTGCAAGCTCTGCCCACTATGCCTACATCATCAGCCTCAGCAGGACCTTACCATCAAGCCCAGCCTTCCACTATTACCTAAGTCATCACAGCCCCACTCACAACAACACTAGCACAAGCTACCCCAGCAGAGACAGCTTCTGTCCCGGCCCCCCAGACACACATCTACAGCCCCTTAGCTCAGCACTCACAGCTTCTCCCTGAGAATGTTTAATAATTCCCCCCACAGACAGGGTTCTCAACCAGTGGGTCGCGACCCCCCACACCAGCTATATATATTGTAATTTGGTTCCATTCCTAAAAGTGGCAAAATTGCAGTTGTGAAATAACAAGGAAACACATGAGGGGCTGTGTTAAAGAGTCACAGCATTAGAAAGGTTGAAACCCACTGCCCTTCCCTGACCTTTGCAACCACAGCCCCCACCCACTACTCTATCTCAGCAGGTCACAGTGCCCCACTGCTACAGGTGTTCTCTGCCAAATGAAGGTCAAGTGAGGATTCAGCCTTCTGACCCCTCCTCAGAAAGTGACCACTCACATCATAGCCTTGGCCTGGTGCTCTGCATTCCCTGCTCACTTATCTTACGACTCACATAGCCCAGCCCACAACAACTGCCACAGCAGAATCAGCCCTGGGCAATCTCCTTCAGCGGTTCTGGGCAACATTAAGTAGGGATCAAAAGTTACACTGACACAATCCAGGACTAAGCTAAAAACCAGACCTCAATCAAGCCCTGCATCAGCAAAAGAGCTTAGCCCACAACTCTTCAGTCAGCTCTCACAAACCCACACTAGTATACACCTACACACCCCTGTCCTGTTCTTAGGGTGACCCTGCCTCCTCTCAGGTCAACATCCAGAGCCCTGCCCAATTTTGTATAAGATCACTTAGCCTCCCACCCTGGCAGCCCCTTACCTCCACACTGCAGGATCCATAGCCACGCCCCCAACACCTCACCACTTCCTGCTTCCCTAGTAATCAGGTGAGTACCTCACACCCAGGTTGGCCCTCACACCCCTGCCTGAGTCTGTCTACCTCCCTACCTCAGCTCTAAGCACTCCTGAACACCGCCCCTCCCCCACCCCTCCCAGAAGCTGTATCCAAGGGATTCCACAGAGCACAAAGTGTCCTTCTCTAGCTCTTACTAGGTCCAGATCCACCCACCCTTCCACCCTAGCATACAAGTCCCGCCCACCACTATTGACCTCAGCAGTCACAGCCCCACCCACAAGACAAGCACCAGTCCTCCTGCTGTAGGGCACCCTATCCTTACTTCCAAGTTTTCTCATAGGCTCCTTCTCCATTCAGCCCTGGCCCATCCCCTGACACTCTTTTTTGACTTCCTTCTAGGCCTGCTGTTATGGAGCCGCGGCCTCGCCCTCTTTAGAGGTTCTCAGGGTGAGCCTGAACCAATAGAGTCCCTATTGGTTAGAGCAGCCTGCTGCAATGATCTCATAGACTTCATGTCTGCAGAAGACCAAGCCTTTAATCCCACCCCTTGGGAAGCAGAGGCAGGGTGAAAAATGAGTTCAAGGCCAGGATTGTATTCAGAGGGAATCCAGCACAGTCAAGGATACACAGAGAAACGCTGTCCCTGAAAAAATAGAAAACAAAGGAAAGAGAAAAGAGAAAAGAAAAAAAAAAAGAAAATATGTGTTAGGGGCTGGACAAAAGCAGCTGAGTGAATGTTTGTAAACTTCCCTCAACAGTTTTAGAGGAGCAGCTGGCTCAGGCCTGACCAATGGTACTCTGTGGTGCTGTGCATCCCCTCACCTGGGGTGGGGGTCTTTCGGCCTGAACCTGGATGCATGGCCAGGACACTGTGAGCTGGAGGCCTGTGCTGCCTGGTGACCACAAGGCTGAGCCCAGACTGGGACCCAAAAAAGGAAAGCCTTGGAATCCACTTTCAGATAAGGAAATAAGGAAACTCTGGAGTAGAGTTTCTGCCCTTTGCCCTCCTGTGGCTGTGGTCTCCCTCCTAGAGGGTTTGAAGCAGTGCTAGGCCAGCCCCACCTCCTGCCACCCACTCTTCCTCCTTCCTCCTGAGTGTGGAGGCAGGCAGGTGGCAAGCTCTGTGCTGCTCCTCCTGGGCCCTCCCCTTCTTGCCATTAGGCTGTGAGCTCAGTGAGGAGGCCCAGGTCACATGGCCTGTGTGCCCTGAAACTCCACTGACATTGATGCTCTGCTGCTTCTCAACAACATGCCCGGCAGTGGGGTTTTGCTTAAGGACAGGCCATGCAAACCTGGGGTTTGGTGCTCTTGTGCCTGTCTGTGCAGTTTGAGAGTCTGGGGTGGGGGAGGGGAAGTGGCACTCACTGGATAGGATGGAGGCTTCTAGAGAAAGGTGTCCACAAGGTCCTGCCAACAGAAGTGGCCTTGCCTGAGGGAACACAGAGGAGGGAGTGTCCCCTTGCCCTATTCAGGTGTCACAACTGTGTGCGTTGACATCAGCATAGAGACAGTCAGTGCTCTGATTGTCCTGCCTGCTGACTCACTCTGAGGTCACTGCCTCCAGTACCAACCCTAACTTCAGCTGAGAAGCACTTACAGAAGACACCATGCTGCCCCTTGTGGTCAACAAATTCTGGGCTGTTAGGTCCAAAGACATCTAGTTCCCCTTCACCAAAAGGAATGGCTTCCCTTCTGTCAGGCAAAATGGGCAGATAGCTGTGTCTGATGCCTATGAGCACAACAAAGCTCATGCTGGCTTCCTGGCTACTTTAGTATAACAAATGTCTGTTTAAAAGTCAGTGAGTTACAGAAAACACACAGGAAGGATTACTAAACATGGTTGCTGGGATGTCATTGAATGACTTACTTTGTGATTATCAGATTTTACGTGGGTAAAGCAATCTTTATTTTCTTTTATAGATAAGGTTTCTTTCTTTCTTCTCTCTCTCTCTCTCTCTCTCTCTCTCTCTCTCTCTCTCTCTCCCTTTCTCTCTTCCTTCCTTCCTGCCTTTCTTTTTTCTGAAGATAAGTTTCCTGTGTTTACCCTTGTCTGTCCTAGACTCACATCTTAGACCTGGGTGGCCTCGAACTCACATAGGTCTGCCTGCTTCGGCCTCCCTTAGTTCTGAGATCACATGCTTGCACCTGTGACACCTGGCCCTAAAATCTCTTTTTATTGTTACATGAAAACAACACAAAGACTCTGAGACAATGATCACTGACCAAAGGCAGCTTCACAGTTTAGCTGCTGTCACTCCACATTCCAGATAGGTAAAATGGGTCTGCTAAAATTCTGTTTGCACTCTAGGCCTTTGTTCTGGCCCCAATTCCTAGAAGGTAGGTCCCCAGGAGCCCTGACTCAGTGACACATGGCCAGAAATATACAGCCTCTACCCATCTAATTTTTGTGGTGTGACTAACTGCATTCTGGCTCCTCTTAGATGTCCAGAAGAGGAGGAGGGCAGGTTTCTGTCCTTGATTTGGCAGCTTCTCATTATCAGGCCGCGTTTGCTGTGCACAGAACTCTCAGCAGCCTACAAGGTTGTTTGGAGCTGAAATCGGTAGCTCAATCGGTACTCACCAGGCTGCACTTGAGGCACCAGAACCAGGTTTCAGACACCAAAACCCATACTAGAAGCCCATACCTAGGAGAGAGAAAGAGGAAATATTCCAAAATGGACTTCTCCTCACTTGGGGAGGACGGTGTGACCACAGTGGGCTCAGAGGATCCGGGGTGGAGTGGTGCTGAGAAGGCAACTAAGTAAAGGCCCTGTCAGCTCACTCTCACAGTGCAGACTCTAGAGGCAAGGCAACATTGAGCCACCATTGGCTTGCAGAACATGGCCCACTCCCTGCTGTTCCCAGACCCATCCAGACTGTCATGCCCTCATGAAGGGGATGGTAAAGAGACCCCCCCCTCGTGCTGTGCCCCCTGACCTTCCTGACATGGCACCAAGTATCACAATGTTTGGAGAAATGGAGAACTGGAAGAAAATGCCCTCTATGCTAAGTATCTCCTGCTGCAGTGTGGGTTGCACAGATAAACAGCAGTTAGTGTCTGTGCCCCACACAGGCACATCATGTGTGCTTCCTTATGTCATTATTTCAGCCCAGACCCATGTAGTGGGCCCCACTTGGTTCTATGCTGACCAGGGGTATCAGCTGCCTCATTAGGGTACCACCTCTCCTAAAGTACTCACTTGCCCTCAGTAAGCCTGGGGAGCCCATCTCCCTTCCAGGAACATCTCAAAATGGTGCTTAGTTTCCCAACAACCAGAATGTATGTTGTGAAGGGTGGGGGAGGGCCTCCAGACTGACTTTAGCAGGAAGGCATGCCCCAAGCTCCAGGCACCTCAGAAAATAACCCCAGCACCCCCACCACAACCATGGATGAAGATACTGGAATAAACATATACTGCGGGCCTTCTTGTGGGAATGAGCCCCTTCCCCTCCCTCTAGTCCTTCCTGGTGGAAATCAGCCCATGGAGTCTACTTCACAGTGTTCCAGAGAAAAGAGGACATGTGACTTTCTTGGTCAATGTGCAAGTCAGGGCTTCAGAGTCCAAGTGCACAGGCCTAAAGTGTCAAGCAAGTATGCATCTTGTTCTGGGTCCTAAAGCAAAGTTCAGAGTGACTGTGGTCATAAGCCCCCTCAAACCTCCACATCGCCATCTACATCCATGGAGATATCTGGATACAGGACCTGGGGCCCAGAGCAATATTTCAAAATGCCTAGAGAATTATCAATAGCTTGTTTCAGATTCCCAAGAACACTAGGGTATCAGAGCCAATTTCTGACATGTCAGGAATGCTGAAGGGCACACTGTGCTTTTTGGATTCAGGGTTTAGATGGCAGGAGTCACAGTGAGTTGTGTGAGTTTCCTGGAATGCGAAGTACCCTACTTCCCTTGCGTGGTTCAGAATCAGTTTCTTGGTTCAGGACATTTTGTCAGGTTCTTGGACCTTTCCTTTTTTTTCTTTTTGAGACAGATTCTCTGTGTAGCCTTGGCTGTCCTGGACTCACTTTGTACACAAGGCAGGCCTCAAACTCACAGCGAGCCTCTGTCTCCTGAGTGCTGGGATTAAAGGAGTGTGCCGCCATGCCCCTCAGATTCCAGGACCTTTAGGAAAGTTACACTACATCTGGGGACTGAGGGGCCCCGGGTCCCTAGGGCTTCAGATCATTTTGTGGAATTCTTGGACATTTACATAAGGGACTCTACTTCCGGGGACTGAGGGACTCTGGGTGCCTAGGGCTTGAGGCCATTTTGTCTGGTTCCTGGGCCATTAGGTAAGGGACACTACTTCCAGGGACTGAGGGCCTCCAGGTCCCTATGGCTCGAGGCTATTTTGTCAAGTGTCTGTACCTTTAGGCAAGGGACATTCTATCTGGGGACAGAGCTTCTCTTGGTTCCCAGGGGTTGAAGCCCTTTTGTCAGGTTTCCGGAATGGAGAGTGTCAATCAGGTGTGTCTGATTTCAGGCCCTTCAACAGAACTATATTGCTAAAGCTGGGTTTCAAGTATTCATGGACTGGGTGTGAGGGGCCACTCAGAGCCATTTTCTGAGGTGCCTTAAGAATTGTTTCCATACTATGCTGTTTGCATACACGGCCTTGTAGCTTTGAAAACAGTAGTTAAACCCCTGGAAGAGTGACAGGTAGACATAGTGTTCTAAATTCCTGCAATGGGTTTGGAGGTGAGCTCCTGGGAATGGATAGTCTAGTCTTTAGAATGTGCAGGAAAACGCAGGGGCCTGCTGTTTTGAATTTTTTATATTCTTGTTTTATGAGACACAGTCTATCTGTATAGCCTTGGCTGTCCTTGACTCACTTTGTGGACCAGATTGACCTCGAACTCACAGCAATCCACCAGCCTTTTCCTCCTGAATGCTTGGTCTACATGCATGCGCCACCAAGGCAGGTACCCTTCGGATCTTGAGTCGCCCTTGCCTGGCACTTTGAGAGCTGATTCATCTTGACTTTTGTCTCCTCTTTCAGGAAGATGATCCTTTGGAGCATGGGGTACCACCGGAGACAAGAGGGAGCCAGGCGTGTTTGACAGAGGGGGTAGGTATTGGCAACCAGGTAAGCTGTCATGGTCATTAATGAATATGTGAGAAGGCCCTGTCCTCCAGAGAGAGGACTGCATAAAGCATGCATGGCTCTGTGCTGGTGCCTAGGGAACCCTGAGTGGGAGCTGCCACTCCTGCCATGGAAAACTGGGGTTCCTGGCAGGGGAGATAGATGCATTTTAGTTGGACTTTGGAAACTCGTAAGAGAGCAGAGAGGAGGCCAGCCCAGGGGGCCATCACTGCAGATTCACCATAGGGCATGATGGGCCGTGCCCCAGGCTCAGCCATCATGTCAGGGAACAGTAATGCCAAGTGTGGGAGTGTGCCACAGTGAGAATCCTTGCACTCAGAGGCACATGCAGGCCCAGAGTCCTTTGGGGACACTACCCCCACCACCAACCTTGCTGTCATGGCCGCAAGCACCTTGATGGTTAGGGAAATGGAGAACTATGAGGAAATGCCCTCTGTGCTAAGGATCTCATGCTGTAGTGTGGATTGCACAGATAAACAGCACTCAGTGTCTGTGTCCCCAGCCCAACCCACATCATATGTGCTTCCTCATGTCGTTATTTCAGCCCAGACCCATGTAGTGTATGAACAGCATCCAGGAGACCAGGTGCCAAGTCCAGGGCCAGGCACTGAGTCGACACTTATACCCTGGCAAATATGTGATGAACAGCGAAAGCCCCCAGTCCTTCTGCAGTGCAAGAGCTCTCTGAAGAGGTTTCCCCAGCTAGGAAGGCTGGCTCCCACCCAGCTATTTCTTATCTTAAAATTCCTAAATATAGCTCTGATTCCTTGAGGTTGACAAACAAGTATTAGGTGGCCAGGTGAGGTGGCTCACTGCTGCAATCGCAGCACCTGGGAGACAAAGGAAAGCAGATCTTTATGAGTTCCAGGCCAGCCTGGTCTACAACGGGAGCCCAGGACAGCCATGGCTACACAGAAAATCCCTGTCTTAAAAAGCCAACAACAACAAAAAAAAAAGCTGTCAAGTGGAGGACATTTTGTAGCACGCATTTGCAGGTTCCTTTGCAAAATTTTTAGCATCCGTTTTCCTAATGTGTCAGGCAATTTCCTACCCCGAAGCGATAAGAGGAAAGGCCTGCATTTACCAGGACAGGGTACAGTATTTTCAATCTCTTATCAGACAGGCAGTAGTTTGAGGTGTGCTTATACAGGGCTAAGGGATGCTTGGCTGTGACCCTCCCTAGGCTGCTGCTCATAAACTTCCTGGCAACATGTGCAGAGGGCAGGGACCCAGGAGAATGGAATCTCCTGCTTCCAGATACCTGAGCAGTGTGAGGAGACCCCACCGGGTCAGTACTTATAGCCTTCTGCACCCAGATTGCTGAGGGCACAAAACTGCTGGTGCTGTCCTTGGAAGGCCAAGGCTGACCCAAGGGTGTGGAAGCCTGGGCCTCCGGAATAGTGCCAAGTGTTAGCTAGCATACCACTCAGACTCTGGGCTCAACTTTAAGATGTTTATTCAGCACCACAAGATTTGTTTTAATGTAGTAAGAACTGAAACTGACCTATTTTCAGAAAAATGGTGGCTTTTCCCCAGTCTTTAGTGGACCGAGAATTCATGAGCTTGTTTTCTTTTTGAACAGTACGCAGATTATACTTGTGTTATCTGTGTATTTCTCCTCCTTGTCCATCTCTTCTTCCCCTTCCCCCTCTTCCTCTTACCCCCCTCTTCCTCCTCAGCTGACTCTCTTAGGGATATGGTTGAGAGGTCAGCTTTCATGATGGAATGGCAAGTGTTGTACATAGACATCACATACCTGAGGTGTGCTGAGGAGCTACCTGCTGCAGGCACTGCCCCTTCCATCTTACCAGTAGCCGATGGAGATTCTGTCCCACGATCAGATGTGCCCTCTCTGCTCAGGCCACTTTTCTCCTGAGGTGGGCAGTTGTCAGAGACACTTAGAGGGATGTTGCTCTTTTTCAGTGTAATAGAAGGCCCTGTGCAAATGTAGCCTGCAAGTTTCTGTTTGTTTGGAACCCCCTATTGGGACTTCATGCCATCTTTCTTGGCCTTATGTATCCGAGGGGAATGTCTGGGAGGTAAAAGCCTCATCCATTTTTGGATGTGGCCCTGCACCTGTGAATGGAGATTGTGCCTTGCTCACCACAGCCACATTAGTCGATTTGCTCCTGACAGTATTCCCCAGGATCTCTGGCTTGTCCCTCTGGAAGTTCAAGTAGCCATAGCTCTAAAACAAAATGGAGTAGGCTAGCCAATCTGAAACACAACTATACTGGCCACATGACATTCTCCTGGTCTTTTATTGTGATGCACAAAATGGCAGAAGTGGCTGGCGAAAGGTGTGCTGTGCTGTGGCAGGACCCCTGTAAAGAGAAATGACTTATATGTAAGGTGGTGACACATGTATGTGACATAAACTGGCTTCTCCTCTGCCTACCTGACTGCCTGTCTTCAGACATCTAAAGGGACAAACTGGGGTGCATTGTCAAAGTCTTGAACCCTTTAGTAAACAACACTGTCTGCTGCATGAGGAGCTTGAAGCACATTGTTAATGGAGTGTGTAGATAGGAAGAGGTTCTCTTCACAAAAAGTGGGAGACAAAGAAAAGCTTTGGAAGTTACCAGTTTTCTCCAGGGCAGAGATGGCAAAGAAAGGTCTTCCAGGTTTCCTTCTCAAAAATCTTGTCTGTGCTCCTTCTCCAGCTGTTGCTGCTGCTAGGAAAGGATGCCTCAACCCTGAGGGCCTGAGGAGCCCTGGACCTTGAGCCTTGCTCATCCCTCTCTTCTTCTTCTTCTTCTTCTTCTTCTTCTTCTTCTTCTTCTTCTTCTTCTTCTTCTTCTTCTTCTTCTTCTTCTTCTTCTTCCTCTTCTCTTCCTCTTTTCTTCCTCCTCCTCCTTCAACTTCCTCTTATTATTTTGTTTGTTCAGTTGGTTTTTCAAGACAGGTTTTCTCTCTGTAGCCTTGTCTGTCCTGGACTTCCTGAAATTCACAGAGATCTGCTTGTCTCTTCCTCCCTGAGTGCTGGGATGACAGGCCTGTACCACATCACCTGGCTTCCAAAATTTCCTTAACACTTCTTTTCTCATGACCAAATGACAAACCAGCAACAGTAGCAGCAGGAGTAGGAAGCAGCAGGAGAAAGAGCCAGCCCAGGCCCCAGGCCATTACCAGCTCTATTAAGCATAATTCTGGTTTTAGAGATTGATCTGCATTCCTTCCTTCCCCATACATCAGTGCTTCTGGGGGAAAGCTCCCAAGGCCTGGCCCCAGTTTATTACTGGCTCTGCCCAACAGGATCCTAATTTTGAGAAGAAGGATATAGTGCCTTGTCCATAGGTCAGGGCCTCAGGGAAAGCCTTGGTTGATCAGGCCAGGCCTCAGAAGTTCTCTCCTTTTTAATTATTATTTATTTTTAAAGTTCAGATGAGTTTACCAGTGTCTGAATCTACAACAGACCCTTATGTCCTACAAGCAACAAATACCTTCTAGCATTGTGAAAGGAATTATCAATACACATATTATAATCATAATATTGAATGGAGGTGGAGGGTTGTAAAGCAGATTAAATCGTGAAACTTGTACAGTGTATCTTTAGCTAGTTTGGATGGGAAATCTATACAATTAGAGAGAAACAGCTGATACAAATAATCTGGAAACATTCCCTACTTTATGGAGCAGAGGTACTTTCCGAGTAAATAATATATGTGGAGGGCTAACATAAGCACTGATTCCAAACATGTAACAGTTGTTTTTCCTCTCTAAAAGTCCCATAGATGATCAAGAGGTCCAGAGCTGTGGCTAACAGCCAAAGGTCTAGATGAGTCTTGTTTTTTTCCTTTTTTTTTTTTTTTGACATTTAATGGGATGGGGTTCAATGAGGGGAATCTCAGGATATCAACCCCAAGCAGGTGGGTTCGCCCAGGACAATTCAACCAGACTCTTAGGTTGTCCATTCAGAGGCACAGAGTCCTTTAGAACCACGGACCATGTTAGAGCCATGGAACACAGCACCCAAAGGGGGATTGTGTTTTGATAGCACAGCATTGGCTCTCTATTGTAACCTGGGGACTATCTATCTGCTTGGGCAACCTGTGGGTTGGTAGAAACTGTAAAATTCAACTGATGAATGAAGTGGTATTTTAAGCACTGTATATCAGTCTCCATGAACCCCAAAGCCATAAGCCTTATAGGTCATTAAGATGCAAGGGATACATAGGGACCACTAATGACAAACAAATAGGGATAGTTGATGATATGCCAGAATCATTCAAGAGAGCAGTGCAAGGCAGCACATGAAAATCACCCAGAAGATCAGTTACATCAGTCTGATACTTTCAGTTATTATGTAATGAGAGTCAGATATTTTAAAACCTTTATTTGATATACTATACAGCCTGTTTTTAATTGCTAAATATGGACCTTACATACTTTAACAGGGTAATATTGCCTTTAATTTTTATTCTTCATATGCCTTATATATCTTATGCATTCTCTGTGTACTTTAAAGAACTTATTTTGATTTTATATGTTATGAGAAACCCTCTTGGGTTTTTTTTTTTTTGCAAATACATATCCATCTCAATCTTTTTATACAAACCCTTATTTATCAAAATATTTTTATTTTAGCCGCATCACATTGTTATTTATTAATACCATGAGATTTAATAGTATTATAGAGAAAGCCCCATCCCACATTATATAAAATTTCTTGAGGAGGCCTGCTTGGAACAACTAACTACTCTTTAGGCAATTGAGATACAACAGTGTGGGAGGAGGTCCCACTTGGTCTCAGACCTAGGGGAGGGGAAAAGAGTGAAAGCAGGAGGGTGGACTGGGAGGATACAAGTGACAGGATAGCAATTGAGTTGTAATCTGAATAAATTAATAAATTTAAAATAAAAAAAAAGAAATTAACCTTTGATGGGACTGAACCAACTTTACAAGTCAGGGACCACATAGAGCCTGTTAAGTTGGGAGATGGTCTGAAGTATTTTGATGGTAATTACTGCTTCCTGTCCCTATGGCCCAGCTTTTGCTTAATAAAAAGCCATCCTACCGGTCAGATCACAGGAGACAGCTTGGGCTAGGAGAGAGAGGAACCCTGGGAAGAAAAAGGCAGGACTGCCAAGAGGAGGAAGGAAAGAGACCTGAGGAGAGGAGAGGAAGGCAGCCATGGGTTAGATGGAGGAGAAGCACAAGGCCTGAGTGGATGGAGAATTCGGCCCAGATGAAGAACATTAGCAAGAATTTGGTGTTATGGATGCTAGGTAGCTTAATAGGAATTATTGGAAGCAGATGGCATGGGAGTGAGGCAGGGATCCCATGCCTGCCCCACCATAGAAGGCAGTTCAGAGGATTGATATCTACCCTGCCCCAGGTTAATTAAGGTTGTTTTAAAATATAACACGTTTTAAAATATAACACGTATGTGTGTCTGGATTGATTGCTAGCACTGCCTACAGGCAAGTTAAAAAACAATACTGTTATACCCATATCCGGTTTCCTGTGGAGCTCTAAGGGGAAGCTGCTGTGGATGGCCTCTCTTAGGCATCTTGAGTTAGGGTGAGTGAGGTATCTCTGGGTGGTGAAGACTAGTACCTAGGATTTGAATCATATCAGCAGTTGGGGCCATCTTTGTAGGGTAAAAGGGATTGAAAGTTTGGACCTTCCCCCAAGGACTGTGGCTATCTGAAGCTAAGAAAAATGAGGTGGCACAATTTGGCTATGTCCTGGTGTCCACCCTGCAAGGCAGGAAGTGATTTTATTACTTAAAGTACCTCAGGAGGAAAGGTGGGGAGGGAGAGTCTTTGGCCAGTCTCATTCTGGTGGAAAGGGAAGACGTTAAGAGGACCAGATAAGATGAACGCACATCAGGTGTACTTCAGGAAACCCTATTTTAGATAGGCATAGCTGGGTCATGTGCATGTCATGCAAGATCGGCCCCCCTCCCGAGGTCGACAGATGACAGCAACAGCTCACTTCTCCTGAGAGGGTTTAGGATCTCATGGAGGGGAGGAACTTGACCTGACCTGGACACATCTGTGAGGCTTGTGAGTTCCCAGTCTGGACACATCCAGGTGAGAAGTCCAGGGACTATTTAAGGAAACTCCAGGCCAGCACACAGGCAGGGACTCACAAAGCCTTCCCAGGACTGATATTACACAAACAGCCTTGGGCAGGGCTCTCAGTATGAGCCCTGGGCCCTCTTTCCTGGATGAAGTTGAGCAACTTGACCCAGCTCAACTGAGGAAGGGTCAGTGTGTCAAGATTCAAACTGAGAACTGACAGAGTTTCCTTGTCCAAACACAGGATTCCAGGACCCTCCCTGCCCTCCTGCAGCCAGACTGGTGCTTTGCCCCTTAGCTGGTCAGATATGCCTTATCATGACTGCTCTCCCCTTTAGGCCTATTTCTTAACCTTTGTCCCGGTGACCCTGAAATCCAATTTCAGTTCTTCTGGTCTCTCATTTCCCCCCTCTGACAGGTCCCCTGCAGGCCCAATCACAGGTCTTCCTGAAACTTATTCGCTGAGTTGGCCTGCTGTAGGGCCAGGTACTGTGCTCTCATGACCATTATCTGGATGGCACCCACTATTTGCTTGATGTGAGGTGGATACAAAGTACGACTGGGTTAAACAGAATAAGAGCTTTTTTTTTCCTTGTGGCCATTTGTCCCTCCTGTCAGAGAGTTGCCCTTGACTTAGCATTTCAGCCTATAAACTGGGACAATGGGCAAAGTCATTCTCTTTTGTCACTTTTTTTCCTGGTGACAATAGGGGTGCTGTTATTGGGGACAAGAAAGGCTGAAAAGCTAGTCAAAGGCTAGGTAGTGTGGCACTTACCAAAAGCATCTGTTTAGCTGATCCAGTTGAAGAGACAGGGAGTAGTCACATCTGTGAGACTCAGATAATCACAAAGCAAATCATTAAATGAGATCCCAGCAACCATGCTGAGTAATCCTTCCTGTGAGTTTTGTGTAACTAACTGACTTTTAAGCAGACATTTGTTATACTGAATTAGCCAGGAAGCCAGCATGAGCTTTTTTGTGCTCATAGGCATCAGACACAGCTATCTGCCCATTTTGCCTGACAGAAGGGAAATGGTTCCTTTTGGTGAAGGGGAACTAGATGTCTTTGGACCTAACTGCCCAGAATTTGTTGACCAGAGAGGCAGCATGGTGTCTTCTGTAAGTGCTTCTCAGCTGAAGTTAGGGTTGGTACTGGAGGCAGTGACCTCAGAGTGAGTCAGCAGGCAGGACAATCAGAGCACTGACTGTCTCTATGCTGATGTCAACTCACACAGTTGTGACACCTGAATAGGGCAAGGGGACACTTCCTCTTCTGTGTTCTCTCAGGCAAGGCCACTTCTGTTGGCAGGACCTTGTGGGGCCTTTCTCTAGAAGCCTCCATCCTATCCAGTGAGTGCCACTTCCCCTCCCTGACCCCAGACTCTCAAACTGCACAGACAGGCACAAGAGCACCAAACCCCAAAACTACATGGCCTGTCCTTAAGCAAAACCCCACTGCCGGGCATGTTGTTGAGAAGCAGCAGAGCATCAATGTCAGTGGAGTTTCAGGGCACACAGGCCATGTGACCTGGGCCTCCTCACTGAGCTCACAGCCTAATGGCAAGAAGGAGAAGGCCCAGGAGGAGCAGCACAGAGCTTGCCACCTGCCTGCCTCCACACTCAGGAGGAAGGAGGAAGAGTGGGTGGCAGGAGGTGGGGCAGGCCCAGCACTGCTTGAGACCCTCCAGGAGGGAGTTCACAGCCACAGGAGGGCAAAGGGCACAAACTCTGATTCAGAGATTCCTTCATTCGAGTGTATTACTAGGCTTTCAGTCTTAGGGTCCCATTCTGGGCTGAGCCTTGTGGTCACCAGGCAGCGTAGGCCTCCAGCTCACAGTGTTCTGGCCATGCATCCAGGTTCAGGCCGAAAGACCCCCACCCCAGGTGAGGGGATGCACAGCAGCACAGAGTACCATTGGTCAGACCTGCCCCAGCTGCTCCTGTAAAACTGTTGAGGGAAGTTTACAACCATCCACTCAGCTGCCTTTGTCCATCCCCTGGCATATATATTCTTTTCTTTTTCTTTTTGCTTTCCCACTTTTCTTTTTTTCCCTCAGAGACTGGGTCTCTCTGTGTATCCTTGGCTATCCTGGACTCATTTTGTAGACCAGGCTAGCCTTGAACTCAGTTCTCAGCCTGCCTCTGCCTACTGAGTGCTGAGATTTGAGGTTTGGTCTTCTGCAGACATACAGTCTGTGAGATTACTGGAGCAGACTGCTCTAACCATTAGGGACAGGCACATCCTGAGGACCTGCTAAAGAGGACAGGGGCAACAGTCCATAACAGCTGGCACAGAAAGAAGTCAAAAAGGTATGTCAGGGGATGGGCCAGGGATGAATGGAGAAGGAGTCTATGGGAAAACTTGGAAGTAAGGATAGGGTGCCCTGCAACAGGAGGAGGGCAGCTGGTCTTGTGGGTGGGACTGTGACTGCTGAGGTCATAGTGGTGGGCGGGGCTTGTATGCTAGGGTGGAGGGGTGAGTGGATCTGGACCTAGTAAGTGTTAGAGAAGGCAACTTTGTGCACTGTGGAATGCCTTGGGAACAGGTGCTGGCAGGGGAGGGGGTGGGCGGTGTTCAGGAGTGCTTAGAGCTGAGCCAGGGAGGTAGACAGACTGAGGCAGAGGTGTGAGGGCCAACCTTGTGTTGGGCCCACTAAATTACTAGGGAAGCAGGAAGTGGTGAGGTGTTGGGGGCGTGGCTATGGATCTTGTAGTGTGTAGGTAAGGGCTTGCCAGGGTGGGAGGCTAGGTGATCTCTTACGAAATTGGGCTAGGCTCTAGATGTTGACCTGAGAAGTGGCAGGGTCACTCTAAGAGCAGGATGGGGTTGTGTAGGTGTACACTAGTGTGGGGTTGTGAGTGCTGAGTGAAGAGTGGTGGGCTGAGCTCTCTTGCTGATGCAGGGCTTGATTGAGGTCCTCTGGCCTTTAGCTCAGTGCTGGATTGTGTCAGTTTAACTTTTGATACCTACTGAGTGTTGTCTGGACCTGCCAAAGGAGAAGAGTGTCCAAGGGCTGTTTCTGCTGTGGCAGTTGTTGTGGGCTGGGCTGTGTGAGTGGTGAGATAAGTGAGCAGGGAATGCAGAGCACCAGGCCAAGGCTATGATGTGAGTGGTCACTTTCTGAGGAGGGGGCAGAAGGCTGAATCCTCATTGACCTTCATTTGGCAGAGAACACCTATAGCAGTGGGGCACTGTGACCTGCTGAGATAGAGTAGTGGGTGGGGGCTGTGGTTGCAAATGTCAAGGAAGGGCAGTGGGTTTCAACCTTCCTAATGCTGTGACTCTTTAACACAGCCCCTCATGTGTTTCGTTGCTATTTCACAACTGCAATTTTGCCACTGTTATGAATAGAACCTCAACATACATAGCTGGTGTGGGGGTCGCGACCCACGGGATGAGAACCTTGTATGTGGGGGGGTGTGAAGCATTGTACATTCACAGGGAGAAGCTGTGAGTGCTGAGTTAAAGAGCTGTAGGTGCAGGTGGGAGAACAGAAGCTGTCTCTGCTGGGGTAGCTTGTGCTGGAGGTGTTGTGAGTGGGGCTGGGGTGACTTAGGTAGTAGTGGAAGGCGGGGCTTCATGCTTAGGTGCAGCTGAGGCTAATGATGTAGGCATAGTGGGCAGAGCTTGCAAGCCAATGTCGGAGCCTTGAGCAGTGACAGGTCTGCCTCCTGTCTTATAAGCTGATGGACACATTGAGGGCTGGGTAAAGTGTAAAGTGTTGGCAAAACTACTGAATGCAGTGGAGAAGAGGGAGCCTGTTTGTGTGTGCTGCAGCAACTTTTGTGGCTGTGAGGGCTTTCCTAGGTGGGCTGCATTTGGACTGGATATTCCCAAGAAGGGTCAATCATTTTACCTATCTCCTTTTTGGAAGGAATATTAAGTGTTCAGCTCTGGTTATGTTAAGTAGGCATATTTGGAGTTGTTAACAATGAATCTTAGGCCCAAATTTTCAGAGACTCTCTGAACAGACCACCCAAGAGCCGAGTCCATATGCAGTTGCAAGGATCTCTTTATATTGCAGGAACAAACACAGGACACACCTCCAATGCGCTGACACAGCAGGTACAGGGAAGTGGCCTGGAGTCTCAATTGAGAGGGTTTTTAAAAAATAAGTTTTAGACAAAGAGATGGGTTCTACAGTATATGCTTGGATGACATCTGGGCAGAAAAGCTGCAAGCAGAGAGTTACAAGACTTAGAGTTTCATGGTTGGGTAATACGTGTAGGGGCAAGTTGGCCTATAGAAAAGATTGGCTGAAGCAGTCATGGGGGCATTAGGAACTTTGGCCTAGCCTCTTCTAATTGCTTGTTGCTATGTGCCAGACCCCGTGCTGCTAAGCTTGACCAGCAGAGAGTGTATTTGGACTTTCCCAAGGTGAGTTGATTGTGTTGCCACGGAATATTTTTTCTGTTTAGGCTAGTTTGTGCTTAGTCTGTAATCTGGGTTCAGCCCTTGGCTAGGTTGAACACAAAATGGAGTTTCCTTTGCAAAATGGAGTTTCTTTTTCCAAAGGGAGTTTGTTTGGTCCTTACATACAAGATAGTTTAGACTGACGGTTTTATTTTACATTTTGACCCGTTTGTGTGTGTCTGCAGATGTAGGCAGATACTCTGAAAAGCATATTCACTATTTGTCATGGAAGCCATTCAATTGTAGAATAATATAATTACCTGAATCCTAGATGATATTAAACAGAAAAGTATAAAAACTCAATATCTACAGGAACTCAGAAATGCCAACACCAGGTTGTTTCAGTTTTCTTTAGGTATTTTTAATGACATTCAATAATACTACATGTGGTTCACCACCATCTATAGTGAGATCTGGTGCCCTCTTCTGGCTTGCAGGCACACATGCTGTGTAAATAATAAATACATCTTTAAATAGATTTTTTTTTCTTTAAGATCCTAAGGTACAGCTTATGTTTTAGGACTTTGAACTCACATAGTGTCTTTTCTTGATCTGATTAGCTTTGTTTTCTATCTTTGTCCGAGTGTCAGATGGTCTCCTGGCCCAGGACAGGTATGTTCGAGGAAATTTTAAAACAAGCATGCTCGGGTTGGGAGATGGGGTGTCTAATCCAACTCCAGAGCCAGCTGTTTAAGAGACATGTACAGCATGAAGCAATAGAATTTCTCCTAATATTATTGAAAAGAGATGGGGAAGAATATGCCATTCTCACCAACGGAAAAGCCTACCAAAAGGGTAATCCAATTCAGAACATCTTTGACCAATATACAAGGACAACTAGATTTATTAAAAAAAAACAAAACCAAAAACGGAAAGAAAAAAACAAAAGCAAAACCAGAACACTGTTGTTATTAAAGGTAAAAGCACAGAACGATGCTTACACCTCAATTGTGGGAGAATTCAGTGCCCCACTCTAACCAATGGACAGATCACTGAGGCAGAAACAAAATAGAGAAATGATGACACCAACAGATGGAATGAATCCAATGGAACCAATTGTTATCTATAGAACTTTTCACCCAAACACAAAAGAATATTCTCTCTTCTTAGCCCCACATGGAACCTTCTCAAAAATTGGCAGTATATAGTCGGTCACAAAGCGAACCGTAACTTATACAAAAAAATTGAAATTACCTATTGTGCTTTCCCAGATCGCCATGGATTAAGATGGATCTCAACAACAGAAATAACAAAAACCCTACACAATCATGGCAAATGACCAACTCCCTACTCAGTAACAACTGAGCCAGGGAAAAAATGAAAACGAAATTAAAGACTTTTCAAAATCAATTAAAATGAAGGCACAATACATCCAAGCTTATGGGACACAATGAAAGCAGGACTAAGAGGAAAGTTTGTAGCACTAAGCACCTTCATACAGAAATTTTAGAGATTCCATACTAGCCACTAAACAGCTCCTCTGGAAGCTTCCAAAACAAAAGAGGCTGACACACCCAAGAGGAGTAGATGCCTGCCAATAATCCAACTCAAGCTGAAGTCAACAAACTAGAAACAGAGGACAAGAGGAAGAATGAATGGATTCAAGTGGCTGTCCTTTAAGAAAATCAACAAGATAGACAAAAGACACACACTTAGCCAAACTAACTAAAAGGCAGAGAGAAAATAACCAAATCAACAAAATCACAAAGGAAAACCAGAACATAACAACACACATTCGGGGAAAACACCAAAGAAACATTAGGTCTTACTTCAAAAAACCACAGTCTACAAAATTGGAAAATCTAAATGAAATAGAGAATTTTCTTGGTAGGTTCCATTTACCAAATCTAAATCAAAATCAGGAAAACAAGTTAAATATCTCCATAACCCCTAAGGAAAAGAAGCAGTCATTGAATGTCTCCCAAACAGGGGGGAGGGGAAAGCCTCAGGACCAGATGATTTTAGCTCAGAATACTACCAGACTTTCAAAGAAGAGCTAATACCAATACTCTTCAAACTTTTGCACAAAATAGAAACAGAAAGAACATTGCTTTTGGTAAGTGCCCCATTACCTAGCCTTTGACTAGCTTTTCAGCCTTTCTAGGCCCCAATAACAGCGCCCCTAGTGTCACCAGGAAAAAAAGTTACAAAGGAGAATGATTTTGCCCATTGTCCCACTTTATTAGCTGAAATGCTAAGTCAAGGGCAACTCTCAGGCAGGAGGGACAAATAGCCACAAGGAAAAAAAGCTCTTATTCTGTTTAACCCAGTCGTGCTTTGTGCCCACCTCATATCAAGCAAAAAGTGTGTGCCATCCGGATAATGGTCATGAGAGCACAGTACCTGGCCCTACAACAGGCCGATTGAGCTACCTATTGGACAGGTATAGGAGCCTCAGAGTGTAGTCTGTCTGTCAGGTCCCGGTGCTCAATGAGAAGGATCCAGGTTTCCTGTCAACCTGGTGACAGTCCTGACCATGGATCCCAGCAGGGGAATCCCAGTGGCCCTGTTCTCACACAAGCAGCGGGCTTGGTGTACGGCATGGATGGAATGAAATACAAACCTTTGTGGGTCTCTGTCATTGGATCTGCAGCTTGTCATCATCAGGTTGTTTGCTGTGCCCAGAACTCTCAGCAGCCTATGAGGTTGTGTGGAGCTGGAAGCTCACTCGGTACTCACCAGGCTGCAGCTGAGGCACCAGAACCAAGTTTCAGACACCAAAGCCCATCCTAGAAGCCCATACCTAGGAGAGAGGAGGAGGATATATTCCAAAATGGACTTCTCCTCACTTGGGGAGGACGGTGTGACCACTGTGGGCTCAGAGGAGCCGGGGTGGAATGGTGCTGAGACGGCAGCTAAGTAAAGGCCCTGTCAGCTCACTCTCACCGTGCAGACTCTAAAAGCAAGGCAACACTTAACCATCATTGGCTTGCAGAACATGGCCCACTCCATGCTGTTCCCAGACCCATCCAGACTTCTATGCCCTCATATAGGGGATGGCAAAAAGGCCCTCCCTTGTGCTGTGCCCCCCTGACCTTGCTGACATGGCCCCAAACACCTTGGTGTTTAGAAAAAGGGAGAACTGCAAGGAAATGCCCTCTGTGCTAAGGATCTCCTGCTGCACTGTGGATTGCACAGATAAACAGCACTTAGTGTCTGTGCCCTCCCTCCCCCACATCATATGTGCTTCCTCATGTCGTTTTTTCAGCCCAGACCCATGTAGTGTATGAACAGCATCCAGGAGGCCAGGTGCCAAGTCTAGGGCCCGGCACTGAGCTGACACCGATGCCCTGGCAAATGTGTGATGAACAGGGAAAGCCCCTGGTCCTTCTGCAGTGCAAGAGCTCTGTGGAGAGGTTTCCCCAGCAAGGAAGGCTGGCTCCCACCCAGCTACTTTTTTCTTTCTTTCCTTCTTTCTTTCTTTCTTCTTTGTTTTATGTTTGATAAAACCTCAAGAAGTCATATAGTTTTAATAACCTAAAATTATAAAAAACTTATAAATATACACAGTACACGTTGAGGGATGGAGGAAAGAGGAGGAGGGATGGGGCATTTGGGTTGACAATGAAAAATTATGCCATTCAGGTTGACAGTGCTTCCCACAAGAGCCATATATAGCTCTGATTCCTTGGGGTTGATGAACAAGTATTAGGTAGCCAGGTAAGGTGGCTCATTGCTGCAAGCCCAGCACCTGGGAGACAAAGGCAGGCAGATCTTTGTGAGTTCCAGGCCAGCCTGGTCTACAAAGGGAGTTCCAAGTCAGCCAAGGTTACACAGAGAAATCCCATCTCAAAGAGCCTAAAAAAAATGTAAGTGGAGGACATTTTGTAACAAGCATTTGCAGGTTCCTTTACAAAGTTTCTCATGTCTGGCTTCCTCATGTGTCAGGCAATTTCCTACCCCAAGGCGCTGAGATGAAAGGCCTGCATCTCCCAGGCCAGGGTACAGTAGTGTCCATCTCTTAGCAGACAGGCAGTAGTGTGAGGTGTGCTTATTCAGGGCTAAGGGATGCTTGGCTGTGACCCTCCCTGGGCTGCTGCTCTGAAACTTCCTGGCAACATCTGCACAGGGCAGGGACCCAGGAGAATGGAATCTGCTGGGGAGGAGACACCACCAGGTCAGTAGCTATAGCCTTCTGCAGCCAGATTGCTGAGGGCACAAAACTGCTGCTGCTGTCCATGGAAGGGCAAGGCTGACCCAAGGGTGTGGAAGCCTGGGCCTCCGGAATAGAGCCAAGGGTTAGATAGCATAGCATGCAGACTCTAGGCTCAACTTTCAGATGTATATTCAGCACCACGAGATTTGTTGTAATGAGAACTGGAACTGGCCCAACTTCAGAAAAATGGTGACTTTTTCCCAGTCTTAAGTGGACCGGGATTTTCGGAGCTTGTTTTCTTTTTGAACAGTGCGCAGATTATACTTGTGTTATCTGCATATTTCTCCTCCTTGTCCATCTCTTCCTCCTCCTTTTCCTCTTCCTCCCCTTCCTTCTCTTCCTCTCACTCCTCCTCTTCCTCATCAGCTGACTCTCTTAGGGATATGGTTGAGAGGTCAGCTTTCATGATGGAATGGCAAGTGTTGTACATAGACATCACATACCTGAGGTGTGCTGAGGAGCTACCTGCTGCAGGCACTGCCCCTTCCATCTTACCAGTAGCCGATGGAGAAACTGTCCCATGATCAGATGTGCCCTCTTTGCTCAGGCCACTTGTCTCCTGAGGTGGGCAGTTGTCAGGGGCACTTGCAGGGATGTTGCTCTTTTTCAGTGTACTAGAAGGCCCTGGGGAAAGGCTGCCTGCAGGTGTCTGTGTGTTGGGAAACCCCTGTTGGGACTTCATGCCATCTTTCTTGGACTTATGCAACCAAGAGGAACATCTGGTAGGTAAAAGCCTCATCCATTTTTGGATGTGGCCCTGCACTTTTAAGTGGAGATTGTGCCATCGCTTACCACAGCCACATTAGTGGATTTGCTCCTGACAGTATTCCCCAGGAGCTCTGGCTTGTCCCTCTGGAAGTTGAAGTAGCTATAGATCTAAAACAAAATGGATTAGGCTAGCCAATCTGAAACACAGTTATACTGACCACACCACATTCTACTGGTCTTTTTTTTATGCATAAAATTGCAGATGTGGCTGGCGAAAGGTGTGCTGTGCTGTGGCAGGACCCCAGTAGAGAGAAATGACTCATGTGTAAGGTGGTGACACATGTATGTGACATAAACTGGCTTCTCCTCTCCCTACCTGACTGCCTGTCTTCATACATCTAAAGGGAGAAACAGGAGTGCATTATCAAAGTCTTGTACCCTTTAGTAAACAACAGTGTCTGCTGAATGAGGAGCTTGAAGCACATTGTTAATGGGGTATGTAGATAGGAAGAGGTTCTCTTCACAAAAATGGGAGACAAAGAAAAGCTTTGGAAGTTGCCATGATTTTCCAGTCTTCTCCAGAGCAGAGCTGGCAAAGAAGGTCTTCCAGCATTCTTTCTCAAAAATATTCTGTGGGCTCCTTCTCCAGCTGCTGCTGCTGCTAGGAAGGGATGCCTCAACCCTGAGGACCTGAGGAGCCCTGGATCCTGAGCCTTGCTCATCCCAGGTTACTATCTATCTGCCTGGGCAACCTGTGGGTTGTTAGAAACCGGAAAATTCAAGTGATGAATGAAGTGGTATTTTCAGCACTGTATATCAGTCTCCATGATCCCCAAAGTCATAAGCCTTATAGGTCATTAAATTGCAAGGGATACATAGGGACCGCCCAATGACAAACAAATAGGGATAGTTGATGATATGCCAGAATCATTCAAGAGAGCAGTGCAAGGCAGCACATGAAAATCACCCAGAAGATCAGTTACATCAGTCTGATACTTTCAGTTATTATGTAATGAGAGTCAGATATTTTAAACCCTTTATTTGATATACTATACAGGCTGTTTTTAATTGCTAAACATGGATCTATAATCTTTAACAGCATAATATTGCCTTTAATTTGTATTCTTCATATGCCTTCTATAGCTTATGCATCCTCTGTGTACTTTAAATAACTTACTTGGGATTTTATAAGTTATGAGAAAGCCTTTTTGGGTTTTCTTTTCAAATATATATCTATCTCAATCTTTATATACAAACTCTTATATATCAAAATATTTTTATGTTAGCCGCATCACATTTTTATTTATTAAAACCATGAGATTGAATAGTACTATAGAGAAAGCCCCATCCTACCTTTATATAAAATTTCCTGAGAAGGCCTGCTTGGAACAACTAACTACTCCTTAGGGAATTGAGACCCAACAGAGGCTACCTACCTTTAGCAACTCTTTACCCCCAGCAACTTCAAGTACTTTGTTGTTGTTGACATTTGTCAGTGGTAAACTGTTAGTTTTTGGAAGTACTACGTTACTGTTATGTATCGTATAAAACTGTATCAAAATTAAACTAAACATAACTTCAAAGTCACAACATAAACATCTCTTTGGGTCAAGGAAGCTGATCTCATAGGTAGTTGATAGGGTGGGTGGAGAAGAGAGGAAGGATACATTGTAACTCTCTTCAAGGACATGCTACCAGCTCTGTTTTAGCCTTTATTTTTTGTATTTATCTCTTATGCTGCTCTGTTCTCCTTGTCCCTGTCACAGAGCCAGAAGGCTATTCTGAGGAACTGACCCAGGAAAGGGGGTTAAAGGACATATGGAGAAAGAAAAAGCACCTATGAACCTGAAATGGGAGGGTCGAATCTCACATTCAAGAGTCAGCCTTTTGGCTTAAATGCCACAGGTCATTTTGAGAACAACATGTACTCTGCTTGAAGTGATGGGAGCTCATTAGACCTCCTTGCATCCACGAGAGTGTGTCCAATTGGAAGTTTGAGCTGGTGAAACCTGATGTGTAGAAATTAATCAGAGCTGGAGAGAAGATAGAAAAAGGCATTGAAGGTCAGAAATATTTTAGCATTGTCACTATGAAGCTGTGTGTGTCAGCGCCTGCCTGTGGCCTCTCAGGCTCATTTGTCCTACCTGCTCTGTGCCACATGCCAGGCCATGGCTTTGGCTCTTGTGCACTAGCAAGTGGCTCTCCTGAGAGGCTTGGGGTGGAGGAGGGTCTGGGGACTAAGGCCAGGCTGCCAGGCTGCCAGTCACCCCACCCTTTGTGCCCCCAGCCACCAGCATCTAGGCCAACTTTAAAAAACCCTTGATGTGCTGAGGTGAGTTGATGGGTGGGGGCTCTCATTTCCTGAGAAGGGGAGGGGGCTGAGAGAAAAAAGAGGGTAGGAGGGTGGGACCCAGAGGAGAGGAGGGAGTGGGCTGCTGTAGGGATGTAAAGCAAATGAGTGAGTGAGTGAGTGAGTGAGTGAGTGAGTGAGTGAATAACCAAACAACAGCCCCCACACAGGCAAGCTTCCTCCCCTGCTGTAGGTTCTGTCACCTCCTGGAGCTAGTGCAGGGGCCTTCAGAGCCACCCAGCCAGGGCAGCTGTTCTTCCTAATTTTCTTACTGTTTTCATGTATCTGTTCCTGTCTTTGGTCCATTCGTCTGGAAACCCCTGCTGTGGTAGGAGCATAGCCTCAGGGGAGCCAGTAGGAGATATTTTTGGAGATTTTACAACTGTTTCACCAAAAACAAAAACAAAAACATAACACCAACACAAGAAATCCATTTTCGTTGTTCCATCTTGCATCGTGAAGCACTGATGCCACTTTTTGTTCCTACACCATTTTTAAGTTTTTTTTTTAATGTTTTCTCCTCCAGTCTACTTTGGACTACGGAGTAACCAGAAATTTGGGGGTGTTGTACTACAGTTAAATTAACTTCATCCTGTGGATCTAAGCAATTTTAAAGCAAATTTCCTAGTACAAATTATCCTTCCCTTGCTTGCTCTTCCCTTGCTCTAAGCTCTGCCCCTGCTGGGAGTAGGTGATGTAGAAACTTAGTTGGCCCTCATAGGTGGTGCTCTGTCTTTGAGTTTTACCTGCATGTTCTCATGCCTTTAAATTCACAGAAACTTTGTCAGGGAAGCAAGGGCAGGCCTTTAGAATGAAAATAAAGAAGCTTTTGAAGTGCTTTAATAATTCATTATAAGAATTATTATAATTCATTATAAGAACTAGAGTGCAGAAGCAAAGCATCTAAAGCGGCAAAGGTCTTCTTCAGATTATGGCTCTCCCATGTTTACTGCTGATTCTTCTCTGCCATGCATGACTTCTTATATATATATATTATATGTAATCAGTACACAGATATGGATAGACGTATCACAGGAATGCCTAGTCTCTCTCCTGTACTCAGGTACACCCCTTCAGGTGGCAGTTTGACTGAACTTGCAGGCCACTCTTCAGTAACAAGGTCCTGAGAGGGAGGTGCCAGGAGACAAAAAAGATAGAAAAACTGGAAATAGGGAAGATAAACCTGTGGGCAGGAGGTCTTGTAAAAGCAATCTCTTATGCCAAGCAAGCTTGTCAACAAGCACAGCATCGCTAGACATGGCAGTGTACACTTTTAATATCAATGTTTGTAGGCAGAGGCAGGGGGATCTCTGAGTTCAAGCCCAGCCTGTTCTATAGAGCAGGTTTCAGCACATCCTGGGCTACCAAGTGAAACCCTGTCTTGTAGAAAAAAAAAGGTAGAGCATCTTATAGATTATCTACAGGGGTGAAATGGGATAAAATCAGCAAGCAGCTAATTAAACAATGCCACACAAGGACAGGTCATCTCAAGAGCATGACAGAGCAAAGCACACAGCAGTGGCCTTGGGTCTGATAACCATAGCCCCAAATGTTAGGAAAAGTGGGGTTCTCAGAATATGTAGCCAGGCTTGCCCCAGGCTGTTAGCTGGTCTGCCAAGTATATTCCTGGTTACATTGGGGCCTCAGGGAAAAGTCCTCAAGGCCCTGGCTCCAAACCATTACTGGCTCCTCCAAGCATATTCTTGGTTTAAAGAAAGAGCTATGCCTCTTCTCCACATATATTAGGGCCTCAGAGAAAGCCTCAGATGTTCAACCCAGTCCTCCACAGGAGAGAGGAATTCGCACAAGTTGTTCACTGAGTTTTTTCAAATGGACCCTGCCTGACAGCAACCCACCCACACGTACACTAAGATGAGGGAGGGAAGGAGGGAGAGAGAGGGAGGGAGGGAGAGAGAGGGAGGGAGGGAGGGAGGGAGGGAGAGAAAGAGAGAGAGAGAGAGAGAGAGAGAGAGAGAGAGAGAGAGAGAGAGAGAGAGAATCGCTGCTTTGGAGTTATCCGCAGTCCCGTGGTGACCTCACTAAACTCATTGCTTCAACAAGCCAAACTAAATGGAATTCTTCTTTGTTATGTGTCTTCTGTGTTTGGGGTGGACATTCCCTTCTGCCCAGCTCCTCAGTGAAAGTCACCTGGCACGTGACACCTAAAAGAAACTGACAGAGTAAAAGAGATGGGTTGCAGTGCAGTATCTGCCAGGGGAATCTAGGCATGAGCATCTTCCTTTGTGAGGCCTGCAAAAGCGCATCCCCTAGCTATAGTGATAGTTTTATGGCCACTGCTACAGCTAATAAAGCCTGCACTTTCAGGCTCAGCAGTTGGCTCATAGGAATCTTGCCTGACTAAGGAAGAATTGCAATGGGAAGTGGACATGTGGAAGGTGTCCACCTAAGACACAGCAGCAAAAGCGAATAGAGGGAGGCTGGTCGAGAAGCTCTGAATGGGGTCCTGTGAAAGGCTCTTTTATTTGCCTTTTTCAACTGTTGTCTCAGAGGACTATTGCCTCTGTCTGCTAGCCTAGGCCTGGTCCTGGAAGCTCCTTACCTCTGTAAACTCTAAACCAGGCCTAGGATGTTTCCAGCCTCTGAAACTTACTGTTTAATAAACTCACCCTTCCTTGTTCTTACTGAGCACCAACTCCAAGAATGAGCCCAGATTTGAATTCATTACTTCATGCTCGCTGTGTCTACTGTCCCCGGTCTCTTGATTGTATGAGTCTGAACATGTACCGGCCTGAAATCTGTCTTATGATTCTGTTGTGTGTATCTCTCCCTATGTGTGTCTGTCTCTTCTGTGTTACGGTGAGTGCCTGCTGTCTGGTGTGTGTGTGTGTGTGTGTGTGTGTGTGTGTGTGTGTGTGTGTGTGTGTGTGTGTGAAAACTGTCTGTTCAGTTCAGCTGGTGCTGTCACCTTGCCTCTGAGAGACTGCCTTGCCCTCCAGGAAATTCTTTTGCATGGGAAATGGCAGAGAAGGAGATCTTCCCTGTCAGCTGGCCCTCAGGCAACCTCTAAGCTGCAGGAACCTAAAAACACAGCTCTAGCACTCTCAAGTCCTAAGACATGGACATGGAAGGGAGAGCAGGGAAAATACCTCAAGTCAGCCAAGGCTGGTTTCTTAGAGCCTCAAAAGAATACAATGTAGCTTCAGTTTCCCTGTCTACCTGTCTGTCTGGGGTCTGGCTTGGAGGCCTGCCTGCTTCTGAAACCCAAAACTGGCCCCATGCCTGAGAACCAAGTGAGAGCATAGTATGAACCTGGTCTCCCGAGTCCAGAGGTTTCTGTGAGGTGGAGTGCGGCTTCTGCTGTTCTCTTGGGTCCCACACACACAATGAGCGCTAATACACTGTAGGGAGTAACCCCCACCTCCAAAAATCAGCCCTTTAGCTTTGTGTCCACAGGGAGTGGCTGGGTTAAAGGCTGATTCTGGCTAATGGGACCCTGTTTGTTGCAGTGATCACACAGGGGAAGAGCTGAAACATTGTGGGCCCCTGTCTCTGGTGCTTGGCCTCCCTTCCCCCTACCCCTACTCTCATGCCGCCTTTGGGACCTCTGAGATTGGCCCAAGCAATGCTTTCATGCCAACTCTCATGAGGCCCTTGGAGACACACTAACCAGTGTCAACACTGCATTATCTTAAAAGGTCTATATCCTGAATAAGGCCGTTAGCAGCTATAAACTGCCCACTGTGACTCAGAAAGGGCAGCAACATAATCTGCCTGTTGGGCATGGCACAAAATGGCTCCTCCTTCGAGTCCCTGGATGCTGAAATATTTGCATCACAAAATGGTTCTGAGCCCTTACCCCAAGTCACTGGATGAAAAAAAAAAACCCACCTGCCTATTTCCCTCACACTCTCCCTGTTGGGCATGGAACAAAATAGCTTCCCCATCAAGTCCCCAGATCGTGGAATACTTGTGTCACAAAATGGCTCTGAGCCCCAACCCAAGTCCCCGGAATACTGGATAAACTACCAGGCTCCTTCCCTTCAGGAACCTCATAAAATGGCTCCTGATGTCCCACCTCATGGTTTCAGATATCTCTATGGATGTAGATGGGGACGTGGAGGTTTGAGGGGGCTTATGACCACAGTCATTGTGAACTTTGCTTTAGGACCCAGCACAAGATGCATACTTGCTTGACCCTTTAGGCCTGTGGGCCTCGGCCCTGAGGTCGTGACTTGCACAATGACCAAGAAAGTCATGTGACATCTCCTCTCTAGAAAACTCTGAAGTAGACTCCATGGGCTGATTTCCACCAGGAAGGACTAGAGGGAGGGGAAGGGGCTTGTTCCCACAAGAAGACGCACTTTGGGGAAGCACACACCACAGCCACTGAACTAAACTCCGGGGGTCACTCTAAGTGCAGCCAACTTTCCACAGTCCCGCCTCGGGACCTAGTTTGATCCTGTCATTTAAGCAGTCCTCTTTCCCGTGGGGAATGTCTAAATGTGGCACCTTTGCAAAGACCCTCGTCAAGGAGCATATGGGGCCTGTTTATCCATGTGGTTCCTGTTTATCATTGTGGGCCCCACTTGGTTCTTGCCTGAACAGGGGTATCAGCTGCCTCATTAGGGGACTACCTCTCCTAAAGTACTCACCTGCCTTCAGTAAGCATGGGGATCCCATCTGCCTTCCAGGAACATCACAAAATGATGCTTAGTTTGCCAACAACCAGAATGTGTGTTGTGAAGGGTGGGGGAGGGCCTCCAGACTGGCCTTAAAAAGGAGGCATGCTCCAAGCTCCAGGCACCTCAGAAAATAACCCTAGCACCCCCACTGCAACCATGGATGGAGATACTGGAATAAACATATACTGCCGGTCTTGTTGTGGGAACAGGCCTTCCCCTCCCTATCGTCCTTCCTGGTGGAAATCAGCCTGTGGATTCTACTTCAAAGTTTTCCAGAGAGGAAAGGACACATGGGGAAATTTATTATCTACCTAGATGCATGCTGCTTCCTGTGGTCCTTGACTCAGAGAGAAGGAATCTCCCATTGCCCTGGCTAGCAGCCCAAAGCCGGACCGGAGTGAGGTCCTCATTTCTGTTCCCTGTGAGACCTGCCCTCCTCGCTCTTCTGGACAGCTAAAAGGAGCCAGAATGCAGTTAGTCACACCATTACAATTAGATGGGGTGAGATTGTACATTTCTGGCCATGTGTCTCTGAGTCAGGGCTCCTGGGGACCTACCTTCAAGGAATTGGGGTCAGAAAACAGCGCTACTGTGCAGCAGAATTTTAGCAGACTTATTGTATCTAGCCTCAATCTGGAGTGACAGCAGCTAAGCTATGAAGCTGCCTTTGGTCAGTGATCATTATCTAAGATTCTTTGTGTTGTTGTCTTGAAGGTTTCTCCGAGCCTTTGCATAAACCCAGTGCTCTGACCTATCTGGCAACCCAGGAAGTCTCATATGCCTGAGGTGATGGCTCTTTCCAGATAGACCCTAGATCAGATAGGAACTTTGGGTGTGTGGAAATTGACTCGCAAAATATGCTTTTTCTTACTTCGAGACAGGGTTTCTCTGTTTTAGGCCTGGTTGTCCTGGAACTCGCTCTGTAGACCTCGCAGGCCCAGATGAAGCATATTAGCAAGAATTTGGCGTTATGGATGTGAGGTAGCTTGATAGAAGTTATTGGAAGCAGATGGCGTGGGATTGACACAGGGATCCCATGCCTGCCCCACCATGGGAGGTAGTTTAGAGGATTGATACCAGCCCTGCCCCAGGTTAACTAAGGCTATTTTAAAATATAACATGTGTCGGTGTCTTGATTGATTGCTAGCAGGACCTTTAGGCAATAAAGATAATTATAAACACAATACTGTTATACCCATAGTCTGTTTCCTGTGGAGCTCTAAGGGGAAGCTGCTGTGGATGGCCTCTGTTAGGCATCTTGAGTTAGGGTGTGTGAGGTATCTCTGGGTGGTGATGACTAGTACCTAGGATTTGAATCATATCAGCAGTTGGGGCCATCTTTGTAGGGTAAAAGGGATTCAAAGTTTGGACCTTCCCCCAAGGACTGTGGCTATCTGAAGCTAAGAAAACTGAGGTGGCACAGTTCACCTATGTCCCTGTGTCCACCTCACAAGTCAGGAAGTGTCTTTCTTACTTACAGGACCTCAGGATGAAAGGTGGGGCAGGGGAGGCTTTGGCCAGATTCATTCTGGTGGAAAGGGAAGACGTCAAGAGGAACAGGTAAGATGAATACACATCAGGTATACTTCAGGAAACCCTATTTTAGATAGGCATAGCTGGGTCATGTGCATGTCACCCATGATTGCCCCCCCATGCCTCCTAGCCCCCTGTGGTCGACAGATGATAGCACCAGTTCACTTCCCCTGAGACGGTTGAGGATCTCATGGAGGGGAGGAACTTGACGTGCGAAGAACACATCTGTGAGGCAGGTGAGTTCCAAGTCTCCATACATCCAGGTGAGAAGTTCAGGGACTATTTAAGGAAACTGCAGGCCAGCACACAGGCAGGGACTCACAAAAGCCTTCCCAGGACTGCTATTACACAAACAGCCTTGGGCAGGGCTTTCAATCTGAGCCCTCTGGCCCTCTTTCCTGGATGAAGTTGAGGAACTTAACTCAGCTCATCTGAGGAAAGGTCAGGTGTGTCAAGATTCAAACTGAGAACTGACATAGTTTCATTGGCCAAACAGAGGATTCCAGGACCCTCCCTGCCCTCCTGCAGCCGGACTGGTTCTTTCTACCTTAGCTGATCAGATATGCCTTATCATGCCTGGCTCCCCTTTAGGCCCATTTCTTACCCTTTGTCCCGGTGACCCTGAAATCCAATTTTAGTTCTTCTGGTCTCTCATTCCCCCCCCTCTGACAGGTCCCCTGAAGGCCCAGTCACTGGTCTTCCTTAAACTTATTGCTGTAGCGCCAGTTATTCCTCTGACTTGGCCTGTTTTAGGGCCAGGTACTGTGCTCTCATGACCATTATCCGGATGGCACCCACTCTTTGCTTGATATCAGGTAGGCACAAAGCACAATTGCTTTAAATGGAACTAACAGCTTTTTTTCTTTGTGGTCATTTGTCCCTCCTGCTAGAGAGTTGCCCTTGACTTATCATTTCAGCCTATAAAGTGGGACAATGGGCAAAGTCATTCTCTTATGTTATTTTTTTTTTTCATGGTGACATTAGTGGCACTGTTATTGGGGCCTAGAAAGGCTGAAAAGCTAGTCAAAGGTTAGGTAATGGGGCACTTACTAAAAGCACCTGTTTAGCTGATCCAGCTAAAAAGACAGGGAGTAGTCACATCTATGAGACTGGTTTACATCAACTTCCAGCAGGTCCAGCTCTCAGCAGCTCTGGATGGAGTCTGTTAGCCAAGTAAAAACCTGCTGAGACAAATACAGACTAGGGACAAAAGTTAAGATTATGTCTATAAGACATCTAGGTAGGCTTATGCCTTTGAGACCCAGTAAAAGCATGGACATTCTTTTCTCAGTCTAGAAGACTTGTTATACAGATTGGGCAGACTTGTTTCTAGCATGATGAGAGGTACCCTCAAATCTATGTTCAGAATCCCACCCAAGGGAAATTAAAATCTTCAGCTTGGGACTGAGTAGTAATTAGTCAGTGTTCCATCTTATCAGAACTTTTATCCCTAATCTCTCCAAGGCCTTTATCATGAAGTGGTGCTGCATTTTGTCACATGATTTTTAGCATCTAGTGAGATGATCATGTTTTGTTTTTCTTTCTGTTTGTTTTTGTGATTGGTTAAGTTGATGGATTTTTATATGTTGAACCACATCTGCATTCCTGGGATGGAGCCTACTTGGTCATGGTGAATGATATCTTTGATGTGTTCTTCGATTAATTTGTGAGTATATTTTTCATCAGTGGTCATAAGGGAAATTGGCCTGAAATACTTTTTTGTTGATGGGTCTTTGTGTGTTTTAGGTACCAGGATGACTGTGGCCCCATAGAGTGAGTTTGGCAATGTTCCTTTGTTTCTATTTCATGCAATAGTTTGAAGAGTATTGGTATTAGCTCTTCTTTGAAGGTTTGGTAGAATTCTGAGCTAAAATCATTTTTCCCCCTGGTTGGGAGACACTCAATGACTGCTTCTTTTCCTTAGGGATTATGGAGATGTTTAACTTGTTTTCCTCATCTTGATTTAGATTTGGTTAATGGAATCTACCAAAAAAATTATCCATTTCATTTAGATTTTCCAATTTTGTAGACTATGGTTTTTTTGAAGTATGACCTAGTATTTCTTTGGGTTTTTTTCCTCCAGTGTGTGTTGTTATATTCTGTTTTTCCGTTCTGATTTTGTTGATTTGGGAATTTTCCCTCTGCCTTTTAGTTAGTTTTACTAAATATGTGTCTTTTCTCTATCTTGTTGACTTTCTGAAAGGACTGCCCCTTGATTCCATTCATTCTTCCTCTTAAAGAACTGCTTCTTGCTTCTGTTCACTCTTCGTCTTGTCCTCTGTTTCCAGTCTGTTGACTTCAGCTTGAGATTGATTATTTGCAGCCATCTATTCCTCTTGGGTGTGTCAACCTCTTTTGTTGTGGAAGCTTCCAGAGGAGCTGTTAAGTGGATAGTATGGAATCTCCCCAATTTCTATGTGAAGGCGCTTAGTGCTGTGAACTTTCCTCTTAGCACTGTTTTCATTTTGTCCCATAAGCTTGGGTATGTTGTACCTTCACTTTCAATGAATTTTAGACAGTCTTTAATTTCTTTTTTATATCTTCCCTGGCTGAGTTGTCACGAGTAGGGAGTTGCTCACTTTCCATGATTGTGTAGGGTTTTTGTTATTTCTGTTGTTGAGATCCATTTTAACCCTTGGTGATCTGAGAAAGCAACACTCTCTTGGATGCAAGGAGGTCTAATGAGCTCCCATCAATCCAAGCAGAGCACCTGCTGCTCTCAAAATGACCTGTGCCATTTAAGCCAAAGGGCTGACTCTAGAATGTAGGATTTGACCCTCCCACTTAAGGTTCATAGGCGTTTTTTCATTCTCCATATGTCCTTTAACCCCCTTTCCGGGTTCAGTCCATCAGAATAGCCTTCTGGCTCTGTGACAGGACAAGGAGAACAGAGCAGCCTAAGAGAGAAATACAAAAAAAGCAAAGGCTAAAACAGAGCTGGTAACATGTCCTTGAAGAGAGTTACAATGTATCCATCCTTCCTCTCTTCTCCACCCACCCTTTCAACTACCTATGAGATCAACTTCCTGGACCCAAAGAGACATTTATGTTATGATTTTGATGTTTTGTTTAGTTTAATTTTGATTCAGTTTTACAGGGTACATAACAGTAACATAGTACTTCCAAAAAATAACAGTTATGGCTGACAAATTTCAACAACAATAACAACAACAACAAAATAGTTAAAGTTGCTAGGGATAAAGAGCTGCTAAAGGTAGGTAGCCTCTGTTGTGTCTCAATTCCCTAAGGAGTACTTAGTTGTTCCAAGCAGGCCTTCCCAGAAAATTTTTTATAAAGGTGGGATGGGGATTTCTCTATAGTACTATTAAATCTCATGGTATTCATAAATAAAAATATGATGTGGTTAAATAAAAATAATTTGTTAAATAAGGGTTTGTATATAAATATATATATATATTTGCAAAAAACAAACTAAGAGGCATTCTCATAACCTATATATACCCAAGTAAGTTATTTAAAGTACACAGAAGATGCATAAGTTATATAAGGAAAATGAAGAACAAAAATTAAAGGGAATATTATGCTGTTAAAGTTTATAAGGTTCATATTAAGCAATTAAAAACAGCCTGTAAAGTATATCAAATTAAGGTTTTAAAATATCTGACTCTTAATACATAATAACTGAAAGTATCAGACTGATGTAACTGATCTTCTGGGTGATTTTCAAGTGCTGCCTTTCACTGCTCTCTTGAATGACTCTGGCATATCCCTAAGAGAGTCAGCTGAGGAGGACAGTTGTCCCTTGGTGTGCCCCCAATTAATGCAGCCTGGTACCTAGTGAGGAACAATTAAAAAAATAATCTGTCATCCCCACCATTCAGGGCACAGGTGGGCCTCTGCACCATCTCCAGTCCTGATGGCCTTGAGGAGGCTACACTGACCCACTGTGCCTTTGCTTCAGACTGCGGATTGAGAAGGAGGAGGCAGATTTACTCTGGGGATAAGGCCTCAGGTTGACACAAGTAAGAAAGCAGGGCAGCAAGGAGGCAGAATGGGACCTCTGACAGAAGACATGCAATGCCTGCCCTGTGGCAACACAGACTCTAGGACTGGACTCACTGTAGACCACAGATGCCACCTCTGATTTGTGCTTGAGGAGCTAATGTAGGGCTCAGAGGTGGCTTGAAACCTGCAACCTGGAGCTGAGAGTCCTGAAGGACTTTGTGGGATAGGAAAGGGAGGAAAGACTTCAGAGTCTGCAGGACAATGCAGGGGCATGGCCTTTTGGCTCTCCAGTCGGCCTTGCCAGGCATTTCCAGAGCTGGTTCATCTTGACTTCTGTCTCCTCTCTCAGGAAGATGTGCCTTTGGAGCATGGGGTACCACTTGAGGCAAAAGGGAGCCAGGGGTGTTTTACCGAGGAGGTAGGTATTGGCAACCAGGTAAGCTATCGTGGGCATTAATGAATATGTGAGAAGGACCCATCCCCCAGAGAGAGGACTGCATAAAGCATGCATGGCTCTGTGCTGACCCTAGGGAACCCTGAGTGGGAGCTGCCACTCCTGCCGAGGAAAACTGGGTTTCCAGGAAGAGAAGCTAAGATGCACTTCGGGTGGACTTCGGAAACTCATAAGAGAGCAGAGAGGAGGCCAGGACAGGTGGCCATCACTAAAGATTCCACCACAGGGCATGATGGTCCATGCCCCAGACTCCGCAAGAGCTTAGGGTGCACTGAAAGTGCCTCTCTCAGGATAAGTGGGCCACAAATAGTGCTACTTCATTGAGAGGTTAGCAGGCCAGCCAGGAGGGCTGTGCCCAGGGGCTCCTCCTTGGGGATTTAGCGCAGGAACCTCAGAGCAGACTGTGATGGCTCTGGTCCAGAATTAAGCACTTCAGATCATCTGGGTCACATGGTCTGGTTTCCCTGAAAGAGGATCCCATCATCCCCAGTGTGAGAGTCAGACTTGAGAGTGGATGGCAGAAGACATGGTGCAGAGAGGGGGCAGGCTGGTTTTTCTGGCTGCAATAGGTTTGTCCCCTTTGAGGCCATTCCTGTGTTTGAATGCTTGGCCCATAGAGAGTGGTACCACTAGGAGGTGTGGCTTGTTGGAGTCCCTGTAGCATTGTTGGAAGAAGTGTGTCACTGTGGAAGGCAGCTTTGAGGTCATTTAAGCTCAAGCTATGCCCAGTGTGGCACAGAGTCTCCTCCTGCCTATACGGATCAAGATGTAGAACTTCCAGCTCTTTCTCCAGCCCCATGTCTGCCTGCAGGCCGCTATGTTTCCCACCATAATGATAGTGGACTGAACCCCAGAAACTGTCAGCCAGCCCCAATAAAAGGTTTTCCTATGTGAAACTTTCCACGATCATGGTTGTCTCCTCACAGCAATAAAAGCCAAAGGGTCTAAAAAGGTGTTGTCAGGAATATATAGGTCTCAGAATATGAAATATTGCATTCTGAGGGTCTAAGTAAATAATGTGAGATGTGTAACTTCAAGTTATAAAGGCATGAGGAAATGACTTAAGGTATATGAGATATGGGAAGTGTTTCAGATTGCTTTCCCCTTCTGTGTCATTCAGCATCTGGCAGTTGGCCTGCTTTCCACTTCTGGAGGGCTAGCCCAGGCCCTCCTTGATTCCGGACCAGAATAGAATGACCTGGAGGTCAAAGGTCCCATCCCATTTTCCAGTCAGGGTGAGTGAAGGCCTTGCACTAGCCTGTGCTTTGGAAAGGATGGAGACTCACAGGTCTGAGGGAGTAAGGGCAAAGGTCAGGTGTCTCTGACAGCTGTAGCCTGGGAAGTACTCAAGGATTTTGCTTGGGGGTGGGGTGGGGTGGCCTAAGGCCACAGGACTCTGTTCCTGCCTGCACCTCTGATGGTCTCAAGGGAGAAGACATATGGCTCTTCCTGTGCGTGCCTCCTCTTGCCTGTGGTAAAAATCTCGGAACAGGCTTCTCTGTCACTGAGGTGGACCAGAAATCAGTACAATAGCTAAAGAAACTCCATTTTTATGCCATACTTGTGTCTTGTGGTTTTATTGCTGCACAGATACACTATGACAAAGGCAACTCTTGTAGAAGAAACATTTGATTGGGGCTGGCTGACAGTGTCAGAAGGTCAGTCCATTAGCATCATGACAGGGAACATGGTGACATGTGGGCCAACTTGGCACTGGAGACGCAGCTGAGAGCTCTATCTCTGGATCCACAGATGAGAGAGACAGTGAGCCACTAGGCCTGCCTTGAGCATCTGAAACCTCACAACCCACCCCTCCCAATGACACACTTTCTCCAACAAAGCCACTTCTATGCCAGGAGGCCACGCCTTCTAATGATGGCATGCCCTTGGGCCTATCAGGGCCATTTTTATTTAAACCACCACAGATTTATAATCTGCATGGTGAAGTAAACCCTTTGATGCCCTAGTTACATTTGGCCATGGTGGTTTGCCATTGCTGCAGACACCCACAGACTGTTTGCGGAAGTAGTACAGCCATGCTGGAGGAAGGAAGCCATTGGAAATAGACTCTGGGTGCTCACAGCCTCATCCTATTTCCAGCTAAATCTCTCTTTGGTGTGTGGTTGAAAACTTCATCTCTCAGCTTAGTTCTCTGGCACTTACTGATGTTGCATCTCCTGCCATTACGGACTTTCCCTCTGGAAATGTAGGCCAAAATAAAAATCTTTTCCTTCCTTAAGTTGCTTTGGGTCATGGTGTTTTAATCCAGCAACCAAAAAAGTAGCTCATGTACACTCCAGTGGTCACAGACAAAGCTTGTTGCAGTACTATGCACAACCCAGTAGGCTTCTTTGTAGAGGGCGAATGCATGCTTTCAGAGGGTCTTCAGACTGCCTATCTCTAGGAGCATATGGGACCTGTTTGTCCATGTGGTTCCTGTTTATCATTATGGGTTCCACTTGGTTCTTGCCTGAACAGGGGTATCAGCTGCCTCATTAGGGGACCACCTCTCCTAAAGTACTCACCTGCCCTCAGTAAGCATGGGGAGCCCATCATACTTCCAGGAACATCTCAAAATGGTGCTTAGTTTCCCAACAACCAGAATGTGTGTTGTGAAGGGTGGGGGAGGGCCTTCAGACTGACTTTAGCAGGAAGTCATGCTCCAAGCTCCAGGCACCTCAGAAAATAACTCTATCCCCCCCACCCCAACCATGGATGAAGACACTGGAATAAACATATACTGCGGGCCTTCTTGTGGGAACGAGCCCCTTCCCCTCCCGCTAGTCCTTCCTGGTGGAAATCAGCCTATGGAGTCTACTTCACAGTGTTCCAGAGAAAAGAGGACATGTGACTTTCTTGGTCAATGTGCAAGTCAGGGCCTCAGAGTCCAAGTGCACAGGCCTAAAGGGTCAAGCAAGTGTGCATCTTGTTCTGGGTCCTAAAGCAAAGTTCATAGTGACTGTGGTCATAAGCCCCCTCAAACCTCCACATCCCCATCTACATCCATGGAGATATCTGGATACAGGACCTGGGGCACAGAGCAATATTTCAATATGCCTAGAGAATTATCAATAGCTTGTTTCAGATTCCCAAGAACACTAGGGTATCAGAGCCAATTTCTGACATGTCAGGAATGGTGAAGGACACACTGTGCTTTTTTGGATTCAGGGTTTAGAAGGCAGGAGGCACAGTAAGTTGTGTGAGTTTCCAGGAATGGGAAGTACCTTACTTCCCTTGAATGGTTCAGAATCAGTTTCGTGGTTCAGGACATTTTGTCAGTTTCCTGGACATTTTCTTTTTTTCTTTTTCTTTTTTTTTGGGGGGGGGGGACAGGGTATCTCTGTTTAACCTTGGCTATCCTGGACTCACTTTGTAGACCAGGCTGGCCTCAAACTCACAGAGAACCTCTTTCTCCCGAGTGCTGGGAGGAGGAAGACATAAACAAGGAGAAGAAATATGCAGATAACACAAGTATAATCTGCACACCATTCAAAAACAAAAGAAGCTCATGATATCCCAGTCCAGTATAGACCGGGAAAAAGTCACCATTTTTTGAAGATAGGCCAGTTTCAGTTCTTACTACATTAAAACATATCTCGTGGTGCTGAATAAACATCTTAAAGTTGAGCCCAGAGTCTGCGTGCTATGCTAGGTAACTCTTGGCAGTGTTCCGGAGGCCCAGGCTTCCACATCCTTGGGTCAGCCTTGCCCTTCCATGGACAGCAGCCACAGTTTTGTGCCCTCAGCAAACTGGGTGCTGAAGGCTATAGCTACTGACCTGGTGGTGTCTCCTTACACTGCTCAGGTATCTGGAAGCCCGAGATTCCATTCTCCTGGGTCCCTGCCCTCTGCAGATATTGCCAGGAAGTTTCTGAGCAGCAGCCCTGGGTCACAGTCAAGCTTCCCTTAGCCCTGTGTAAGCACACCTCAAACTATTGCCTGTCTGCTAAGAGATGGACACTACTGTACCCTGGGTTTCTAGACGCAGGCCATTCCTCTCATCGCTTCCGGGTATGAAATTGCCTGACACATGAGGAAGACAGACACTAGAAACTTTACAAAGGAACCTTCAAATGCTTGCTACAAAAAGTCCTCCACTTAACACTTTTTTCTTTTTTCTTTTCTTTTTTTTTTTTTTTTTTTTTTTTTTTTTGGCTTATTGAGATAAGGTTTTTCTTTGTAGCCATGGCTGTCCTGGACAGCCGTTGTAGACCAGGCTGGCATGGATCTCACAAAGATCTGCCTGTCTTTGTCTCGCAGGTGCTGGGATTGCACCTGTGTGCCACCTCACCTGGCCACCTAATACATGTTCCTCAACCTCAAGATCTCAGAGCTATATTTAGTATTTGTAAGATAAGAAATAGCTGGATGGGAGCCAGCCTTCCTTGCTGGGGAAACCTCTCCACAGAGGTCTTGCACTGCAGAAGGATTGGGGGCTTTCCCTGTTCATCACACATTTGCCAGGGCATCAGTGTCGACTCAGTGCCTGTCCCGGGACTTGGCACCTGGTCTCCTGGATGCTGTTCATACACTACATGGGTCTGGGCTGAAATAACAACATGAGGAAGCGTACATGATGTGCCTGTGGGGGGCACAAACACTAACTGCTGTTTATCTGTGCAACCCACACTGCAGCAGGAGATACTTTGCATAGAGGACATTTCCTTGCAGTTCTACATTTACCCAAACATTGAGATACTTGGTGCCATGTCAGGAAGGTCAGGGGGCACAGCACAAAAGGGGTTCTCTTTACCATCCCCTTCATGATGGCATGACAGTCTGGATGGGTCTGGGAACAGCTTGGAGTGGGCCATGTTCTGTAAGGCAAAGGTGGCTCAATGTTGCCTTGTCTTTAGAGTCTACACTGAGAGAGTGAGCTGACAGGGCCTTTCCTTAGCTGCCTTCTCAGCACCACTGCACCCCGGCTCCTCTGAGCCCACAGTGGCCACACCGTCCTCCCCAAGTGAGGAGAAGTCCATTTTGGAATAATTCCTCCTTCTCTCTCCTAGGTATGTGCTTCTAGTACGGGTTTTGGTGTCTGAAACTTTGTTCTGGTGCCTCAGCTGCAGCCTGGTGAGTACTGATTGAGCTACCGATTTCAGCTCCACAGGACCTTGTAGGCTGCTGAGAGTTCTGGCCACAGCAAACATGGCCTGATGATGAGAAGCTGCAGATCCAATGACAGAGACCTGCCCTCTTCCACTTCTGGACAGCTAAGAGGAGCCAGAATGCAGTTAGCCACATCATAACAATTAGATGGGAAGAGGCTAAACATTGCTGGCCATGTGTCTCTGAGTCAGGGCTCCAGGGGACCTACCTTCTAGGAATTGGGGTCAGAACAAAAGGGCTAGTGTGCAGCAGAATTTTAGCAGACCCATTGTATCTATCCGGAATGTGGAGTGACAGCAGCTCAGCTGTGAAGCTGCCTTTGGTCAGTGATCATTATCTCAGAGTCTTTGTGTTGTTGTGTTGAAGGATTCTCAGAGCCTTTGCATAAACCCAGTGCTCTGACCTGTTTGACAACCCAGGAAGTCTCATATGCCTGAGGTGATGGCTCTTTCCAGATAGCTCCTAGATCATATAGGAACTTTGGCTGTGTGGAAATTGACTCGCAAAAGATGCCTTTTCTTATTTTCAGGCAGGGTTTCTCTGTGTTAGGCCTGGTTGTATGGGAACTCACTCTGTAGACCAGGCAGGCCTTGACCTCCCAGAGTTTAACCTGCTTTGGCATTCCCTGAGTGAGTGCTGGGATTAAAGGCAGTGATACCTTTTTCATGTAACAACAAAAAGAGATTTTAGGGCCAGGTGTCACAGGTGCAAGCCTGTGATCTCAGGACTAAGGGAGGCAGAAGCAGGCAGACCTATGTGAGTTCAAGGCCAGCCAGGTCTAAAACACGAGTCTAGGACAGACAAGGGTAAACACAGGAAACTTATCTTCAGAAAAAACAAAGGCAAGAAGGAGGGAAGGAAGGAAGAGAGAGAGAGAGAGAGAGAGAGAGAGAAAGAGAGAGAGAGAGAGAGAGAGACAGAGAGAGAGAGAGACAGAGAGAGACAGAGAGAGAGAGAGAGAGAGAGAGAGAGAGAGAGAGAGAAGAGAAAGAAAGAAAGAAACCTTATCCCTAAAAGAAAATAAAGATTGCTTTACCTGGGTAGAATTTGATAATCACAAAGTAAGTCATTCAATGAGATCCCAGCAACCATGCTTAGTAATCCTTCCTGTGTGTTTTCTATAACTAACTGACTTTTAAGCAGACATGTGTTATACTGAAGTAGCCAGGAAGCCGGCATGAGTTTTGTTGTGCTCATAGGCGTCAGACACAGCTATCTGCCCATTTTGCCTGACAGAAGGGAAATGGTTCCTTTTGGTGAAGGGGAACTAGATGTCTTTGGACCTAACAGTCCAGAATTTGTTGACCAAAAGGGGCAGCATGGTCTCTTCTGTAAGTGCTTCTCAGCTAAAGTTAGGGTTGGTACTAGAGGCAGTGACCTCAGAGTGAGTCAGCAGGCAGGACAATCAGAGGATTGATTGTCTCTATGCTGATGTCAACTCACACAGTTGTGACACCTGAATAGGGCAAGGGGACACTCCCTCCTCTGTGTTCCCTCAGGCATGGCCACTTCTGTTGGCAGGACCTTGTGGGGGCCTTTCTCTAGAAGCCTCCATCCTATCCAGTGAGTGCCACTTCCCCTCCCCCACCCCAGACTCTCAAACTGCACAGACAGGCACAAGAGCTCCAAACCCCAGGTTTGCATGTGCTGTCCTTAAGCAAAACCCCACTGCCGGGCATGTTGTTGAGAAGCAGCAGAGCATCAATGTCAGTGGAGTTTCAGGGCACACAGGCCATGTGACCTGGGCCTCCTCACTGAGCTCACAGCCTAATGGCAAGAAGGAGAGGGCCCAGGAGGAGCAGCACAGAGCTTGCCAGCTGCCTGCCTCCACACTCAGGAGGAAGGAGGAAGAGTGGGTGGCAGGAGGTGGGGCTGGCCTAGCACTGCTTGAGACCCTCCAGGAGGGAGACCACAGCCACAGGAGGGCAAAGGGCACAAACTCTGCTCCAGAGTTTCCTTCCCTTCGAGTGGATTCCAAGGCTTTCATTGTTAGGTTCCCTGTGTGGGCTCAGCCTTGTGGTCACCAGGCAGCACAGGCCTACAGGTCTCAGTGTCCTAGCCATGCATTGAGGTTCAGGCCGAAAGACCCCCACCCAAGTTGAGGGGGTGCTTAGCACCACAGAGTACCATTGTTCAGGCCTGAGCAAGCTGCTTCTGTAAAACTGTTGAGGGAAGTTTACAAACATCCACTCAGCTCCCTTTGCACAGTCCCTGACACATACTTTCTTTTCTATTTTTTTTCCTTCATTTTTTTCCTTGTTTCTTTCATTTTTTTCTGAGACAGGGTTTCTCTGTGTAGCCTTGGCTGTCCTGGACTTGCTTTGTTGAACAGGCTCCCTGGAACTCACAGTTCTCAGCCTGCCTCTGCCTCCCAAGTGGTGGGATTAAAGGCTTGGTTTTCTGCAAACAGGCAGTTTGTAAGATCAGCACAGCAGGCTGCTCTAACCATTAGGGACACCATTGGATCAGGCTTATCCTGAGGACCTCTAAAGAGGGCAGGGGCAAAGGTCCATAACACCTTGCCCAGAAAGAAGTCAAAAAGGAGTGTTAGGGGATGGGCCAGGGCTGAATGGAGAAGGAGTCTATGAGAAAACTTGGAAGTAAGGATAAGGTGCCCTGCAGCAGGACTGGTGCTGGTCTTGTGGGTGGGGCTGTGACTGCTGAGGTCAATAGTGGTGGGTGGGGCTTGTATGCTAGGGTGGAAGGGTGGGTGGATCTGGACCTAGTAAGAGCTAGAGAAGGAAACTCTGTGCCCTTGGGAACAGGCACTAGCTGGGGGCCAGGGGTGGGGGAGGGGCGGTGTTCTGGAGTGCTAACAGCTGAGGGGGGAAGGTAGACAGACTGAGGCAGGGGTGTGAGGGCCAACCTGCATCTGCATGGGGTCCAGCCCACCTGATTACTAGGGAAGCAGGAAGTGGTGAGGTGTTGGGTGCGTGGCTATGGATCCTGCAGTGTGGAGCTAAGGGACTATCATGGTGATCACTTACAAAATAGGGCTGGGCTCTGGATGTTGACCTGAGAGGACACAGGGTCACCCTAAGAGCAGGATGGGACTGTATAGGTGTACACTAGTGTGGGGTTGTGAGAGCTGACTGAAGAGTAGTGGGCTGAGCTCTCTTGCTGATCCAGGGCTTCACTGAGGTCTGGTCCTTCTCTGAGTGCTGGATTGTGTCAGTCTAACTTTTGGTCCCTACTTCATGTTGCCCAGAACCGCTGAAGGAGAAGGGGGGCCCAGGGCTGTTTCTGCTGTGGCAGTTGTTGTGGGCTGGGCTGTGTGAGTGGTGAGATAAGTGAGCAGGGAATGCAGAGCACCAGGCCAAGGCTATGATGTGAGTGGTCACTTTCTGAGGAGGGGGCAGAAGGCTGAATCCTCACTTGACCTTCATTTGGCAGAGAACACCTATAGCAGTGGGGCACTGTGACCTGCTGAGATAGAGTAGTGGGTGGGGGCTGTGCTTGCAAAGGTCAGGGAAGGGCAGTGGGTTTCAACCTTCCTAATGCTGTCACTCTTTAACACAGTTCCTCATGTGTTTTGTTGCTATTTCATTACAGGAATTTTGCCACTGTTACAAATGGAACCTCAACATACATAGCTGGTGTGGGGGGTCGAGACCCATGGGATGACATCCCTGTCTGTAGGGTGCGGTGAAGCATTGTACATTCTCAGGGAGAAGCTATGAGTGCTGAGTTAAAGAGCTGTAGGTGCGGGTGGGAGAACAGAAGCTGTCTCTGCTCGGGTAGCTTGTGCTGGAGATGTTGTGAGTGGCGCTGTGATGACTTAGGTAGTTGTGGAAGGCGGGGCTTGATGCTTAGGTGCAGCTGAGGCTGATGATGTAGGCATAGTGGGCAGAGCTTGCAAGCCAAGGTAGGGGGGTTTGAGCAGTGACAGGTCTGCCTTCTGTCTTGCTAGCTGATGGACACATTGAGGGCTGGGTGAAGTGTAAAGCATTGGCAAAACTACTGAATGCAGTGGAGAAAAGGGAGCCTGGTTGTGTGTGCTGCAGCAACTCTTGTGGGTGGGGCTGTGAGTGCTTTCCTAGGTGGGCTGCATTTGAATTGGATATTCCCAGGAAGGGCCAATCATCTTACCTATCACCTTTTTGGAATGCATATTAAGTGTTCAAGAATCCAGCTCTGGTTATCTTAAGTAGGCATGTTTGGAGTTACTAACAATGTTATGTCCAAATTTTGAGAGACTCTCTGAACAGACCACCCAAGAGCCAAGTCCAAATGCAGTGGCAAGGTTGGGTTTATATTGCAGGTTGGAACCCAGGACACACCTCCAATGCGCTGATGCTGCAGGTGGAGGGAAGTGGCCTGGATTCTCAATTGAGAGGGGTTTTTTATAGGTTTTAGACAAAGAATTGGGTTCTACAGTATATGATTGGATGACATCTGGGCAGAAAAGCTGCAAGCAGAGAGTTACAAGACTTAGAGTTTCATGGTTGGGTAATAGATGTAGGGGCAAGTTGGCCTATAGAAAATATTGGCTGAGGCAGTCATGGGGGCATTAGGAACCTTGACCTGGCCTCTCCTAATTGGTTGTTGCTATGTGCCAGACACCCTGCTGCTCAGCTTGACCAGCAGAGAGTGTATTTGGACTTTCCCAAGGTGAGCTGATTGTGTGGCCAGTGAACATTTTTTCTGTTTAGGCTAGTGTGTCCTTAGTCTGGAATCTGGGTTCAGCCCTTGCCTAGGTTGAAGACAAAATGGAGTTTCCTTTGAAAAATGGAGTCTCTTTTTCAAAAGGGAGTTTGTTTTGTCCTTACAAACCAGATAGTTTAGACTGAGTGTTTTATTTTACATTTTAACCTGTTTGTGTGTGTCTGCAGATGCAGGTAGATACCCTGAAAAGCTTATTCAGTATTTGTCAGGTAAGCCATTCAGTTGTAGAATAATATAGTTTTCCGTATCCTAGATGGCATTAAACAGGAATCTATAAAAACCCAACATCTATAGGAACTCAGAAAATGCTGACACCAGGTTGTTTCAGTTTTCTTTAGGGATTTTTTTTTTATTAATTTATTCTTGTTACATCTCAATGTTTATCCCATGCCTTGTATCCTCCCATTCTTCCCTCCCTCCCATGTTCCCCTTATTCCCCTCCCCTATGACTGTTCCTAAGGGGGATTACCTCCCCCTATACATGCTCAAAGGTTATCAAGTCTCTTCTTGGTATCCTGCTGTCCTTTCTCTGAGTTCCACCAGGTCTTCCCCTCCAGGGGACATGGTCAAATATGAGGCACCAGAGTATGTGAGAGAGTCACATCCCACTCTCCACTCTACTGTGGAGAATGTTCTGACCATTGGCTAGATCTGGGTAGTGGTTTAAAGTTTACTGCCTGTATTGTCCTTGGCTGGTTCCTTAGTTTGAGTGGGACCCCTGGGCCCAAATCTGTCTATCATAATGTTCTACTTGTTGGTTTCTAGGACCCTCTGGATCCTTCTCCTTTGCCATTCTCCCATGCTTCTCTCATCTCGATTCCCCATAGGATGTCCTCTCCTCTGTCCCAGTTTCCTGGTAAGTGAAGGCTTTTGTGGGACATGCCCCTTGGGCTAATATGCAGATATAAGTGAGTATATACCATTTGAGTCTTTCTGCTTCTGGGATAACTCAACTCATTATGATCATTTCTAGCTCAGCTGTCAAGAGAACAAAGCAATAGCCTACAGACTGGGAAAAGATCTTCACCAACCCTACATTTGACAAAGGTCTAATATCCAAAATATATAAAGAACTCAAGAAATTAAATACCACCAAACCAAATAACCCAATTGAGAAGTAGGGCTTGGAACTAAACAGAGAATTCTCAACAGAGGATTATCAAATGGCTGAGAAACACGTAAAGAAATGCTAAACCTTCTTAATCATCAGGGAAATGCAAATCAAAACAACTCTGAGATTCCATCTTACACCCATGAGAATGGCTAAGATCAAAAATTCAAGCGACACTACATGCTGGCGAGGATGTGGGGAGAGAGGAACACTCCTTCATTGCTGGTGGGAATGCAAACTAGTACAGCCACTTTGGAAATCTATCTGGTGCTATCTCAGAAAAATGGGACTAGGGCTTCCTCAAGACCCAGCTATTCCACTCCTTGGAATATACCCAGAAGATGCTCTAGCACACAACAAGAAAATTTGCTCAACCATGTTCATAGCAGCCTTATTCATAATAGCCAGAACATGGAAACAGCCTAAGTGTCCATCAATAGAAGAATGGATAAAGAAACTGTGGTACATATACACTATGGAATACTATTCAGCTATTAAAAACAAGGAATTCCCGAAATTTGTGGATGAATGGATTGAGCTAGAAATGATCATAATGAGTGAGTTATCCCAGAAGCAGAAAGGTGCCGCGCCTTAATATGGCATAGGCTTCTGCCTTCCGCCATCCCGACGGCAAGCGCTCTCGAAGATAAACAAGTCCTTATATGGCAAAAGGCTGTGCAAGGGTAACTGGTGATCTGATGACCAGCAGTCCTGCTCTGATGCGGACCTATGAGGAGGTGGCGCCTGGCATGAGCTGATTGGCCCTTGAGTTGTACTTAAACTTGGCCCTTCCCTTGTTCGGGGCCATTCCCACTGAGCTTAATCCTGAGTAAAGATCTCGAGAAGAAGTCTGGTTGTTGGTTTCTTATATCCGCTGGACGGTGCAACGCCGACAGATGCCCACAGGAACAACACCTAGGACCCCCGTGGCTGAGGGAGTGTGGAAGCCCTCCTGTGCTGTGTAGACCAAGAACATGGCCCCCGCTCAGTGGCAGGCTGCGCTACCGCTATCTAGAGCCTCTATCTAGGAAGTGATTCTCAGGTCCAACCTGTGCTGTCAGTTGGCCCTGATAGCCTGGCCATCCCACCACCCCTGCCATGGTGAACCCGAGAGGGTGGACGAGGATCTCATTCCTGTATGTCAGTGCTGAGGCATCTTCTGAGCACTCACAACCACAATCATCACTTATAACCCTCCCCACATGTGCTGACCCTGAGGTCACAGAAGGCAGATGAGGAAGCTTGGTGAGGGGATCACTCATATAAGTCAGCCTTAGTTTCCTTCACCACTTTTAAACCTATACAGAATAGCTTAATTATCCCAGTCTGTCTGCCTGTCTGCCTGTCTGCCTGTCTGCCTGCATTGCCTGTCTGCCTGTCTGCCTGCATTGCCTGTCTGCCTGTCTGCCTGTCTGCCTGTCTGCCTGCATTGCCTGTCTGCCTGTCTGCCTGCATTGCCTGTCTGCCTGTCTGCCTGCAATGCATGTCAATCTGTGGTCAGTTTCCCAGAGGCACTCAGAGCACAAAACTTGACTGACAGACACTTGGTCCCCTTCTCTTTCTAAAGTCCCCAAATGGCATCATGCACTGAATGCCTGGAGAGGAGTGGGATCGACCTGCTCTTCCAAGTACACATAGGTGGAAATACCATTTGGGTGCCTTCTAGATGGGGTGGGGCTTCTGCTGTCGTGTCTCAGGTCCTACATACATGCCGAATGCAAAGCCACTGTCAGGAATAACTAGAACTCTAAAAATAGCTCCTGTGTGCTTGTCTACAGTGCCCTACAGGGCAAAGGGCTGACTCCAGCAACTGGGAACCTGTTTAGCACAGTGCTCCCTCACCACAAGGGGACAGCTGTGGGGCCTTCTCTCTGCACTGTGCCATCCACTCTCAGGTCTGACTCTCACCCTGGGGATGATGGGATCCTCTTTCAGGAAACCAGATCATGTGACCCAGATGATCTGAAGTGCTTGTTTCTGGACCAGAGCCAGCACAGTCTGCTCTCAGGCTCCTGTGCTAAATCCCCAAGGAGGAGCCCCTGGACACAGCCCTCCTGGCTGGCCTGCTAACCACGCCATGAAGCAGCACTATTTGTGGCTCACCTATCCTGAGAGAGGCCCCTTCGGCCCACCCTAAGCTCTCGCCCATATGCTTCAAAAGAGAATTGAGGCTTTCTCCTTCCAGGAATCTCACAAAATGGCTCTGAGACACCCCAACCCCCAAGGTCCCTGATGCAGATGGGGATGCAGAAGCTTGGGGAGCTGCCCTTTCTTCCTCTAAGTCACATGAGATTTGTTGCCAGACACACAGCAGGATACACTGCACTTGACTGTCAGTGGCCATGGACATGTGTTGCAGCTTCTGAAACTAAGTCTGATCTTCAGTCTTGACTAAGTCCTGGGGCCTCTTTCTAAGTCCTGGGGCCTCTTTCTTTCTGGGAACCTCTCTAATGCCTTCTATCCACAGAGGCCCCTGATCGGGAAAGGAGGGGGCTCACTGCCCCATGTTGGTAGCTGCTGGGTGCAGCTCACCAGACCATCTGTCCCAGATTAATTGAAGTTGTAACCAGACCAGAGCTCCCACAGTGCACTCTCAGGACCTGTGCGTACCCTACACAGGTCTTTTCCTCCGGGAGTGCCTAAAAATGATGTCTCTGCTGGGTTCCCCAGAATGGAAGGAAAGGGGGTTCATCCATACAGTGTGAGGCATTTGGGCTAGGCTGACCACAGGGACAAAGCTGTGTGACTTCCACACCCCTGGTACTCAAAGAGAGACCTTTAGGGTCCCTGCAAAGCGCCTACCTGAATTCAGAAAGATCAGAGTGGCTTTCTCCATTTGAGAAACCTCACAAAACCGTGTGAAGAGGGGACATTCCCAATGCTAGGATGCCTGACAGTTCCTCATCTGGGAAGTGGGGACCTGACTGTGAACCTCTAGGTGCAGTTCCTTGAGGGGAGAGAACCACAGAGAAAGGAGGGGCAGGGGACAGCCAAGCAGCCAGAATGAAATTTCCTGAATAAACTTTACTAAATCCTCCTGCTTGTTGGACACATGTTAAGATCTCGGTCACAACTGCACTACTGCACTACAGAACTGAGCTAGAATGCTATATCTGGTTGGGGGGACAGATCACAGGATAAGAGTGGTAGCTGCTCATGCCTGAGGATCTGTCTGATTACCTCCCTGCAACCTGCATAAATAGTGGGATTCAGCAGCTAGCACCTGATGCAGGAATCCTAGCACTCCTTTGGCAAGATGGCAGGAGAGGCAGGAGAATGGGCCAGAATCTCCCAGGCAGCCAGCTTGGACTGCATACTGCAGCAGCAACGGAAGCCAATTAGGTACCAACACCACAAGGTGGAAGGAAGAGCCAACTTGAGATATATCCTCTGGCTCCCCACCAGCACTGAGGCATGCATGAGTCCTCCCTCACACTCTCCTATATTGTCTGTTTGTCTGTTTTTTAAAAAACAAATTGGCCTGGTGCTAGAGCTTTGCTGAGCACTTCCTGGTTTTGCAGGAGGAAGGTTCAATTTCTAGCACTGACATGCAAACTCACAAGCGTGTGGAACACTGCTTCCATGAAATGTGGCATCCTCTTCTGTCCTCTGGGGATACCAGGGACACGTGCAGAACACTTCACATGTAGACAACACACTAATACACCCTTAGTAGTCATCTCTGTCTCTCCTGACTAGAGAGGTGGAAGAGGCCCTGCCAAGAGCTCTAGGCCTCACCTTCCCATGATTCTACCCTGTGTGTGTAGAGGAACACGTGCAGAGGGCAGAGGTGAACCATGCCCTACACGTGCTGTGTCCTCTTTAACTCTAACACCAGGAGAGGCTTCCTGTCTGCACACTTTTCCTTTCCTGTTTGGGGGTGATGGGGATACACCCTTTCTGACTGTATGTGTTATCCTAGTGTTCAGTCACCGAGGAAACCCCAGCCCGTGTCCTCCATGCCAAGTCCAGCAGCACAGCAGCTTGGAGCAGTTTTCCCTTCTCCCAGCCCTAAGTCATTCACACCGCCCCAGGCCCTGTTCCTGGTTAGTTAATTCTGAGACCCATAAGGGCCTTGGTTTACTCCACCAACTTGGGGCTACTAGCTGAACGTGAGCCCTATGCAACATTGCTGTGCTTGTGCTGTGAAGGGATTTCTCACCTGTCCTCCTGACAGGGTTGGGGCACTTGAGTGACACCACTTCCTAGAAGAGGGTGGACCAGCCTTAAGGCTGCCTGCTAACCCAGGACCACTCACAGAGCAGCTGGTGCTCAGAGAGAGCATGCAGAAAAATTGCTTTCACCTTCCCTTTGCCTTCACTGCAGTTGCCCAGAACAGGAGACAAAAACTGAGGAAGCAATCGAGATCATTTTATTCTGTTTGTCAGGGAAAGGCCAAGGCCTTCCCCATTGCCTGGGAACGTCCACTTAGAATGCCATCGTAGCTTGAGAAATAGCACAACATAGAAGGAAGTCATTCTCGTTTGTTTACACAATAATACCCTTCTCCTGAAGTGGATGAACAACAGCAAGGGCATTGCTAAATCCATTTGCAGACTTAAGACATCCCAGGTTCATGAGCCTTGTAGTAAAGGTAGCAACATTCTATAACAACAAGACAACCTCAAGCCACTCAGACAGGACAGAGTAGAGGGAAGAACAGAAGAGAGTGGTTCACACAGCTGCTCCCACCCTGTGTCACATGATGGTGTGGTACTTAGATGACTTACTCTGCCTGTGCTGGGGTTGGATGGGAACTGCCCGTGTGGGAAGTAGAACGTGTGCAGGGCAGAGCCAGAAGGGCCATCTGCCCGGCCCTCCTGGCGTAGACCCTGTCTATCTCCTCTCTCAAAGCCTTTGCATATCTAAAGGGGTAGGCTCTGGGATCCTGTTTAAAGATGCTGGCAAAAAACTTGAGTAATTTCATCTTGGTGGTTTCAGCGCGGGCCCTTGGGCCGCATAGGAACTCAAAGGAAGGAGGATCGCTTTCAGGCTCCTGCCTGTATTCCAGGTACCCTTCCTGCACAAAATGCTCCGTGATGAGACATCTGGGCTCCCCGTACATGAAATGCTCACTGCCCACATACAGCCCCATGTTGTTCAGTACGCGCCACAAGGCCTGCTCACTAGTACAGTTGTCCTCTATGAAGATGATGCACAGCACGATTAGTAGCAGGCCTGTCTTGGGTACGCCTGGAAAACCATGCTGAGTGCCATGGTATGTGATCCCAAGGGCAAGAGCAACAGAGTAGATGTGGTCCAGGGCGTTTCTTTCCACTATCTCCAGGCCAAAGAGCAGCCTCAAATAATCAGAGACCTTAGAAAAGATGACAGGGTAGTATTCCTTGTAACCGCGGAGGACTATGTACAGAATCTGAGCCTTAGATGTCAGCTGCTTCCTAGTGTACTTGAGGAGAAGGAAATGAACCACATCAATCCTCTTTCTGTTGAGGACATCTTGTGAGGGAGAGTGTGGGTCAGCCAGTTTTGTTACTAGTCTGCCAGAAGACTCAAGAGATGATGCCCTACTGACAGGGCCCCTGGCATAGTAAGGAGAGGAGGCTCTTAGGCCACTGGGGAGAGCCCAGCGTATTGCCAACAGATGGATGCCCTGAGTGGGTGGCGGTGGCCTCCACCTCGCCTGCCTCAGCTCCTGTGATGTGGCCACGATCCAGGCCCCTTGCCCTGCTTTGGGACTGAGAGCTGTCTGGGAGGTTGCTTGTGTGTCTGCTCACAGTTGGATCCATGCTGATATTCTTGGGAACACAGGAATGGACTTGTTGCAGCTCAGAGGGATGAAGACTCACAGGCCTGCAGGGGGAAGAGAAATTGTGAGTTGAATCTGACACCTGAAGCTTGGGCAGCTCTCAAAACTTGTTGCCGGGTTTTTCCTGGGGGGTGCCCTATGCCCAAAGGACTCTGGGCCTGCGTGTGCCTTTGAGTGCAAGGATTCTCATTGTGGCACACTCCCACACCTGGCAATAATGTACCCTGACATGATGGCTGAGCCTGGAGCACGCGCCATCATGCCCTGTGGTGGAATCTGAAGTGATGGCCACCTGGCCTGGCCTCTTCTCTGCTCTGTTCAGAGCTTCCAAAGTCCATCCAAAGTGCATCTTAGCTCCCCTTCCTGGAAAATCAGTTTTCCACGGCAAGAGTGGCAGCTCCCACTCAGGGTTCCCTAGGCATCAGCACAGGGCCATGCATGCTTTATGCAGTCCTCTCTCTGGGGGACGGGGCCTTCACACATGTTCATTAATGACCATGACAGCTTACCTGGTTGCCAATACCTACCTCCTTCTCTCAAAGATGCCTGGCTCCCTCTTGCCTCCAATGGCACCCCATGCTCCAAAGGCTCATCTTCCTGAGAGAGGAGAGAGAAGTCAAGATGAATCAGCTCTGGAAATGCCTGGCAGGGGCGACTCAAGAGCGAAAAGTGTTTCTGCCTTGGTGGCGCTTGCCTTTAGTCCCAGCATTCAGGAGGAAAAGGCTGGTCGATTGTTGTTAATTCAAGGTCATTCTGGTCCACAAAGTGAGTCAAGGACAGCCAAGGCTATACAGAGAGACCGTGACTCGAAATATGAGAAAATAAAAAGGTCAACATGGTGTGCCCCTGCATTTTCCTGCAGATTCTAAAGACTAGCCTATCCACTTCCAGGAGCTCACCCCCAAAACTATTGCAGGAATTTAGAATGCTATGTCTACCTGTCACTCTTCCAGGAGTTTAACAACTGTTTTGAAAGCTACAAGGCCGTGTATGCAAACAGCATAGTATGGCAACAATTCTTAAGGCACCTCAGAAAATGGCTCTGAGTGGCCCCTCCTACCCAGTTCGCGAATAAGTGAAACCCAGCTTTAGCAACACTCTTCCCCTGAGGGCCTGAAATCAGAAACACCTGATTGACACTCTCCATTCCAGAAACCTGACAAAAGGGCTTCAACCACTGGGAACCAAGAGAGGACCTGTCCCCAGATAGAGTGTCCCTTGCCTAAAGGTACAGACACTTCACAAAATAGCCTCGAGCCCTAGGGACCTGGAGGCCCTCACTCACTGTAAGTAGAGTCCCTTACATAAAGGTCTAAGAATTCCACAAAATGGTCTCAAGCCCTAGGGACCTGGAGCACCTCAGTCCCCAGATGTAGTGTCCCTTACCTAAAGGCACAGGATGCGAGGTAGCTTGATAGAAGTTATTGGAAGTAGAGAGCATGGGACTGAGGCAGGGATCCCATGCTGCCCCACCATGGGAGGTAGTTTAGAGGATTGATACCAGCCCTGGCCCAGGTTAACTAAGGCTATTTTAAAATATAACATATGTCTTTGTCTTGCTTGCTTGCTAGCAGGACCTATAGGCAATAAAGATAATTATTAAAACAATACTGTTATACCCATAGTCTGTTTCCTATGGAGCTCTAAGGGGAAGCTGCTGTGGATGGCCTCTCTTAGGCATCTTGAGTTAGGGAGAGTGAGGTATCTCTGGGTGGTGATGACTATTACCTAGGATTTGAATCATATCAGCAGTTGGGGCCATCTTTGTAAGGCAAAAGGGATTCAAAGTTTGGACCTTCCCACAAGGACTGTGGCCATCTGAAGCTAAGAAAAATGAGGTGCCACAGTTCAGCTATGTCCCAGTGTCCACCCTGCAAGGCAGGAAGTGTCTTTCTTACTTACAGGACCTCAGAATGAAAGGTGGGGCAGAGGAGTCTTTGGCCAGATTCATTCTGGTGGAAAGGTAAGACAGCAAGAGGAACAGGTAAGATGAATGCACATCAGGTGTACTTCAAGAAACCCTATTTTAGATAGGGATAGCTAGGTCATGTGCACATCACGCAAGATCGGTATGCCCCTCCGCCTCCTGGCCCCCGGGGGTCAACAGATGACAGCACCAGCTCACTTATCCTCAGAGGGTTTAGGATCTCATGGAGGAGAGGAACTTGACCTGAGAAGGAGACATCTGTGAGGCTTGTGAGCTCCCAGTCTGGACACATCCAGGTGAGAAGTCCAGGGACTATTTAAAGAAACTCCAGGCCAGCACACAGGCAGGAACTCACAAAGCCTTCCCAGGACTGCTATTACACAAACAGCCTTGGGCAAGGCTCAGTCTGAGCCCCAGGCCCTCTTTCCTAGATGTAGTTGAGCAACTTGACCCAGCTCATCTGAGGAAAGGTCAGTGTGTCAAGATTCAAACTGAGAACTGACAGTTTCATTGTCCAAACAGAGGATTCCAGGACTCTCCCTGCTCTCCTGCAGCCAGACTGCTTCTTTACCCCTCAGCTGGTCAGCTATGCCTTATCATGACTGGTCTCCCCTTTAGGCCTATTTCTTAACCTTTGTCCCGGTGACCCTGAAATCCAATTTTAGTTCTTCTGGTCTCTCATTCCCTCCCTCTGACACCTGCCCTGAAGGCCCAATCACGGGTCCTCCTGAATCTTCTTTGCTGAGTTGGCCTGCTGTAGGACCAGGTATTCCTGTAACTTGGTCTGTTGTAGGGCCAGGTACTGTGCTCTCATGACCATTATCTGGATGGCACCTACCTTTTGCTTGGTATGAGGTGGGCACAAAGCACGACTGTTTCTATAGAACTAAGCTTTTTTTTCCTTGTGGTCATTTGTCCCTCCTGCCAGAGAGTTGCCCTTGATTCAGCATTTCAGCCTATAAAGTGGGACAATGGGCAAAGTCATTCTCTTCTGTAACTTTTTTCCTGGTGACAATAGGGGCACTGTTATTGGGGCCTAGAAAGGCTGAAAAGCTAGTCAAAGGCTAGGTAATGGGGCACTTACCAAAAGCATCTGTTTAGCTGATCCAGCTGAAGAGACAGGGAGTAGTCACATCTGCGAGACTGGTTTATATCAACTTCCAGCAGGTCCAGCTCTCAGCAGCTCTGGATGGAGTCTGTTAGCCAGGTAAAAACCTGCTGAGACAAATACAGACTAGGGACAAAAGTTAAAGTTGTGTCTATAAGACATCTGGGGTAGGCTTATGCCTTTGAGACCCAGTAAAAGCGTGGACATTCTTTTCTCAGTCCAGAAGACCTGGTATACAGATTGGACAGACTTGTTTTTAGCATGATGAGAGGCACCCTCAAGTCTATATTCAGAATACCACCAAAGGGAAATTAAAAAATCTTGGGCTTGGGACTGAGTAGTAAGTAGTCAGTGCTCCAGCTTATCAGAACTTTTATCCCTGATCTCCTCAAGGCCTAATCATGAAGTGGTGTTGTATTTTGTCACATGATTTTTAGCATTTAATGAGATGATCATATTTTGTTTTTCTTTCTGTTTCTTCATATAATGAATTATGTTGATGCATTTTTATATATTGAACCACCTCTGCATTCCCGGGATGGAGCCTACTTGGTCATGGCCAATGACATCTTTGATGTGCTCTTGAATTCTGTTTGTGAGTATATTTTTCATCAGTGTTCATAAGGGAAATTGGCCTGAAAATGTTTTTCTTTGGTTGGTCTTTGTGTGTTTTAGGCACAAGAATGACTGTGGCCCCATAGAGTGAGTTTGGCAATGTTCCTTCTGTTTCTATTTTGTGCAATAGTTTGAAGAGTATTGGTATTAGCTCTTCTTTGAAAGTCTGGTAGAATTCTTACCTAAAATCATCTGGCCCTGAGGCTTTCCTGCCCTCCCCCCAGGTTGGGACACATTCAATGACTGCTTCTTTTCCTTAGGGGTTATGGAGGTATTTAACTTGTTTTCCTCATCTTGATTTAGATTTGGTAAATGGAATCTACCAAGAAAATTGTCCATATCGTTTAGATTTTCCAATTCTGTAGATTATGGCGTTTTGAAGTAAGAATTGATATTTCTTTGGGTTTTTTTTTTCCCAGTGTGTGTTGTTATGTTCTGTTTTTCCTTTCTGATTTTGTTGATTTGGATATTTTCTCTCTGCCTTTTAGTTAGTTTGGCTAAGTGTGTGTCTTTTGTCTATCTTGTTGACTTTCTTAAAGGACCGCCCCTTGATTCCATTCATTCCTTCCTCTTGTTCTCTGTTACTAATCTGTTGACTTCAGCTTGAGTTTGATTATTTGCAGCCATCTACTCCTCTTGGGTGTATCAGCCTCTTTTGTTGCAGAAGCTTCCAGAGGAGCTGTTAAGTGGCTAGTATGGAATCTCCCCAATTTCTGTATGAAGGCACTCAGTGCTACAAACTTTCCTCTTAGTACTGCTTACATTGTGACCCATAAGCTTGGGTATGTTGTGCCTTTATTTTCATTGAATTTTAGACAGTCTTTAATTTCTTTTTCATTTCTTCCCTGACCCAGTTGTCACTGAGTAGGGAGTTGCTCATTTTCCATGATTGTGTAGGGATTTTGTTATTTCTGTTGTTGAGACCCATTTTAACCCATGGTGATCTGAGAAAGCACAATGGGTAAATTCAATTTTTTGTATAAGTTACCCTTTGCTTTGTGACCGATTATATACTGCCAATTTTCGAGAAGGTTCCATGTGGTGCAAAGAAGAGTGAATATTCCTTTGTGCTTCAGGGAAAAGTTGTGTAGATAACCATTGGGTCCATTGGATTCATTCCATCTGTTGGTTTCATATTTTCTCTATTTTGTTTCTGCCTCACCGATCTGTCCATTGGTTAGAGTGGGGCACTGCATTCTCCCACAATTGAGGGCTCTGCACCCTTCAATGCTTTTAGGTTTAGTAGCAACTTTGTTCAGGTTTTGTTTTCTTTCTTTTTTTTTTAAATAAATGTGGGTGCTCTTGTATATTGTTCAAAGATGTTCTGAATTGGAATGTCCCATTGGTAGTCTTTTCCTTTGGTGAGAATGGCATATTCTTCCCCATATCTTTTCATTAATTTTGGTTGAAATTCTATTGCTTTATGTTGTACTACTCTATTAAAGAGCTGCCTCTGGAATTAAATTAGACACCCTCTCTCCCAACCCAAGCATGCTTGTTTTAAAATTTCCTCCAACGTACCTGTCCTGGGTCAGGAGACCATCTGACACTAGGACAAAGAGAGAAAACAAATCTAAACAGCCCACGGAAAGACATTATGTAACTTCAGAGGACTAATATATAAGATGTAGTTTAGGATCTTAAAGAAAAAATGTTTAAAGATGTATTTATTATTTACACAGCATGTCCTTCTGCAGGCCAGAAGAGGGCACCAGATCTCATTGTGACCCACAGGGTTAGTTCCTGGAAATTGAACTCAGGGTCTCTGGGTTAGGATTTGTAGTCTTATTGAATATTGTTAAAAATCCCTAAAGGAAACTGAAACAACCTGATGTTACCATTTTCTGAGTTCCTGTAGATGTTGGGTTTTTATAGTTTTCTGTTTAATGCCATCTAGGATACGGATAACTATATTATTCTACAGTTGGATGGCTTATATGACAAATACTGAATAAGCTTTTCAGGGTATCTGCCTACATCTACAGACACACACCAATGGGTTAAAATGTAAAATAAAACCCTCAGTCTAAACTATCTTGTTTGTAAGGACCAAACAAACTCCCTTTGGAAAAAGAAACTCCATTTTGTGTTAAACCTAGCCAAGGGCTGAACCCAGATTACACACTAAGCACAAACTAGCCTAAACAGAAAAAATATTCCCTGACCACACAATCAGCTCACCTTGGGAATGTCCAAATACACTCTCTGCTCCTCAAGCTGAGCAGCACGGGGTCTGGCACATAGCAACAACCAATTAGGAGAGGCCAGCCCAAAGTTCCTAATGCCCCCATGACTGCTTCAGCCAATCTTCTCTATAGGCCAACCTGCCCCTACACCTATTACCCAACCATGAAACTCTAAGTCTTGTAACTCTCTGCTTGCAGCTTTTCTGCCCAGATGTCATCCAATCATATACTGTAGAACCCATTTCTTTGTCTAAAACCTATAAAAAAAAAAACCCTCTCAATTGAGAATCCAGGCCACTTCGCTGCACCTGCTGTGTCAGCGCATTAAAGGTGTGTCCTGGGTTCGACCCTGAAATATAAACACATTCTTGCCACTGCATTTGGACTCGGCTCTTGGGTAGTCTGTTCAGAGAGTCCCTCAAAATTTGGGCATAACATTGTTAATAACTCCAAATATGCCTACTTAAGATAACCAGAGCTGGACTCGGGAATACTAAATATTCCTTCCAAAAAGGACATAGGTAAGACGCTTGGCCCTTCCTGGGAATATCCAATTCAAATGCAGCCCACCTAGGAAAGCACTCACAGCCGGACCCACAAGAGTTGCTGCAGCACACACAAACAGGCTCCCTCTTCTCCACTGCATTCAGTAGTTTTGCCAACACTTTACACTTCACCCAGCCCTCAACGTGTCCATCAACTGGCCAGACAGGAGGCAGACCTGTCACTGCTCAAAGCTCCTACCTTGGCTTGCAAGCTCTGCCCACTATGCCTATATCATAAGCCTCAACAGCACCTTAGCATCAAGCCCAACCTACCACTACTATGTAAATGTGCCCCACTCACAACACCTCCAGCACAAGCTACCCCAGCAGAGACAGCTTCTGTCCAGGACCCCAGATACACATCTACAGCTCCTTAGGTCAGCACTTACAGCTTCTCCCTGTGAATGTACAATACTTCCCCCCACAGACATGGTCTCATCCCATGGGTCTTGAACCCCACACCAGCTATGTATGTTGTGGTTCCATTCCTAACAGTGGCAAAATTCCAGTTGTGAAATAGCAACGAAACACATGAGGGACTGCGTTAAAGAGTCCCAGCATTAGGAAGGTTGAAACCCATTGCCCTTCCCTGACCTTTGCAACCACAGCCCCCACCCACTACTCTATCTCAGCAGGTCACAGTGCCCCACTGCTACAGGTGTTCTCTGC